>NC_059212.1:9168352-9390852 GCF_020615455.1 Coregonus clupeaformis | reverse complement strand
CTGTGAAGCATTTATTTGGGCTGCAATTTCTGAGGCTGGTAACTCTAATGAACTTATCCTCTGCAGCAGAGGTAACGCTGGGTCTTCCATTCCTGTGGCGGTCCTCATGAGAGCCAGTTTCATCATAACGCTTGATGGTTTTTGCGACTGCACTTGTTCCGTATTGACTGACCTTCATGTCTTAAAGTAATGATGGACTGTCATTTCTCTTCACTTTGCTTATTTGAGCTGTTCTTGCCAAAATACAGACTTGGTATTTTACCAAATAGGGCTATCTTCTTGTCACAACACAACTGATAAGCTCAAACGCATTAAGGAGGAAAGAAATTCCACAAATTAACTTTTAACAAGGCATACCTGTTAATTGAAATGCATTCCAGGTAACTACCTCATGAAGCTGGTTGAGAGAATGCCAAGAGTGTGCAAAGCTGTCAAGGCAAAGGGTGGCTATTTGACGAATATATTTTGATTTGTTTAACACTTTTTTGGTTACTACATGATTCCATATGTGTTATTTCATAGTGTTGATGTCTTCACTATTATTCTACAATGTAAAAATAAAGAAAAACCCTGAGTAGGTGTGTCCAAACTGTTGACTGCTAATGTAAGTATTCAGATGCTTTGCTATGAGACATTTTGCTCAGGTGCATCCTGTTTCCATTGACCTTGAGATGTTTCTACAACTTTATTGGAGTCCACCTGTGGTACATTCAATTGATTGGGCATGATTTGAAAAAGGGACACACCTGTCGATATAAGGTCCCACAGTTGACAGTGCATGTCAGAGCAAAAACCAAGCCATGAGGTCAAAGGAATTGTCCGTAGAGTTCCGAGACAGGATTGTGTCGTGGCACAGATCTGGGGTAGGGGACAAAAAAAAACTGCAGCATCGAAGGTCTCCAAGAACACAGTAGCCTCCATCATTCTTAAATGGAAGAAGTTCGGAACCACTAAGACTCTTCCTAGAGCTGGCCGCTTGGCCAAACTGAGAAATCAGGGGAGAAGGGCCTTGGTCAGGGAGGTGACCAAGAACCCGATGGTCACTCTGACAGAGCTCCAGAGTTCCTCTGTGGAGATGGGAAAAACTTCCAGAAGGACAACCATCTCTGCAGCACTCCACCAACCACGCCTTTATGGTAGAGTGACCAGACAGAAGCCACTCCTCAGTAAAAGGCACATGACAGCCTGCTTGGAGTTTGCTAAAAGGCACCTAAAAGACTCTCAGACCATGAGAAACAAGATTCTCTGGTCTGATGAAACCAAGATTGAACTCTTTGGCCTGAATGCCAAGTGTCACGTCTGGAGGAAACCTGGCACCATCCCTATGGTGAAGCATGGTGGTGGCAGCATCATGCTGTTGGGATGTTTTTCAGCAGCAGGGATGGGAGACTAGTCAGGATCGAGGGAAAGACGAACGGAGCAAAGTACAGAGAGATCCTTGATGAAAACCTGCTGGGGTGAAGGTTCACCTTCCAACAAGACAACAAGCCTAAGACAACGCAGGAGCGGCTTCGAGACAAGTCTCTGAATATCCTTGAGTGGCCCAGCCAGAGCCCGGACTTGAACACGATCGAACATCTCTGGAGAGACCTGAAAATAGCTGTGCAGCGACGCTCCCCATACAACCTGACAGAGCTTGAGAGGATCTGCAGAGAAGAATGTGAGAAACTCCCCAAATACAGGTGTGCCAAGCTTGTAGCGTCATTATGAGGTATTGTTTGTAGATTGCTGAGAATTATTATTTTTATATATTTTTTTATCTATTTTAGAATAAGGCTATAACATAACAAAATGTGGAAAAGGGGAAGGGGTCTGAATACTTTCCGAATGCACTGTCCCTTAAGCGGACCCGGGATATCCGGTTATGTGACCAGCTTTTTGTCAGTTTTGCTAATACAGCTCGCAGAAGGGTGCTCCCTAAGCAGCATCTCTCCCACTGGATTGTGGAGGCCATCTCGCTGGCATATAGCAGCAAGGGGCAACGGTTAACCTAGCTCTGTACGCGCCCACTCCACCAGGGGTCTGGCAGCGTCTTGGGCGTTATTTAAAGGGTTGACTGTAGGAGATATTTGTGCTGCGGCGAGTTGACTCACCACACACTTTTGTGAGGTTTTATCGATTGGATCTCACAGCTCCCAGTGTGTTTACAGCTGGGACAGGAGAAAGTCACTAGGCAGCGCACCATGTGCGCAATACCCAGACTGCCAGATCTTGCGGGGTCAGGTCTGGGTGGTCCATGGACCGTTTCATTTAGTATGTGTTGGGGTCAGCTTGGGGCAGGATTCGATTTCCCCATAGTGTGTTGTACCGAAGTTGACTGACTGAAAGGGAACGTAACGTTATGATTAACTACTGTTCCCTGGAGGATGGAAACGAGGTACGACATGTGTTTGGCCTCCCACCGCCCGTTCCTGGGCTCAGTGAAGAGCGTTATTAAATTGAAGGAATGAATCCGAGCGTCACGCTTATCACCTCTGGAAGGTGGGGCTTCCAGCAAGGCGCGGATTTCATTGGCCTTGTCAGGCATGATTTTAGTTCCTTCAACCGAAGTCGCGAGAGTGCAACTCCCATATTATTCTGTACCTCTTTTCCCTCCTTCAGGGAATAGTAGTTAGTCATAACGTTACATTCTCTGATAGAAGTGGTAGTCCTTACAGAAGACATCTTGGGTAAACAAACAGCTCCTCCCTAATAAACAGATAGCCTTTGAGAGACCAGTTCCTGCAAATCAAGGGTGTCAGAATCAATTCCTGGAGGTCCATGTGCCTGCTGGGTTTTTATTTCCTTTCAATGTGTCCAATCAAGACCTAGACAACCAGGGAAGGGGAGTTCCTAACTAATCAATGACCTTCATTTATCAATCAAGTACAAGGAAGGAGTGAAAACCCACTGACACAAGGCCCTCCAGGAATTGAGTTTGAAACCCCTGCTGCAAAGAAAGTCTGTCTGTGTTTGGTGCAATATCATAACAGTAGAGGGCAGCATTACAATACAAAAAAACAGGACTGCAGTGCATCCCAGTACAAAGTCAGTTATACAGGACAGTTGAAATAAATTAAGAAATTCATTCAAAATGATAGACCAAAACTAAACTCGATAGACAGCTCTAAAGCAGAGACCATAATAACCTCATTGACTAAATCTAATCTAGTTTATTTTCAGAATGAGCGAAAGAGTGCATACAAAATGTGAACAAAGTTTAAATGAATGCCAGTTGCAAATTGTTTAAAGTGTGCCTGGGCGTGTTTCACAACGCTATACATTCCAAACAAACCTCTAGATTTCAGTTTACAACAGCCATGTGATATTCACATCATCACTTCAATATGTGGCCAGTTACACAGAAAAAAAGAATGACGAGACAAAATAAAATCCTCCATACTCAATGGCTACAGTTGATGTCTCACCCGGTGCTGTTCACTCATAGCAGCAGCCACAGATGGCATGACTGGCCGGGGGGAAGCTTTCTGTTCCAGGCGGGGGCAAGATCATAGCTCCCTGCCCTTAACTGACTTGGGATCACCAATCATTCACCTTTCCTCCACCTTACCCAATAGGAGCAACATATGAGTAAACTGACCAGGGAACAGTTAGAACAGTCGGTTTAGCAGCACAATGGAACTAACCACGACTGGAGTCTGTCCAGCTAAGCAGGGTGACCGGGAACGGCTGCTGTTGTGTGATAAGGAATAATCAGCATGTTGTGACCGAGTATCGTCTCAGCCTTGTCTCCAACACAAATGGCATGGTCGGCCTGAGGGTGTTTGCCAGTAGGGTTCAGAGGTCGGCTCATTGACCATTATGGACACATCGATGACTGGCTCGCCTCACATCTCCGTGGAGGTTAGGCTACAACCTACATGTGGTCCTCTGTAGCTCAATTGGTAGAGCATGGCGCTTGTAACGCCAGGGTAGTGGGTTCGATCCCCGGGACCACCCATACGTAAAAATGTATGCGCACATGACTGTAAGTCGCTTTGGATAAAAGCGTCTGCTAAATGGCATATTATTATTATTATTAATAATATGTTCACAGGCGGCAGTCATCCGTTTCGCCATGTTTCATCACATGAAGCTACAAGTGCAGAGACGCTTTTGTTTTGAAACACTTTGTAGCGGAAGATTTAAATTAACGTTACTTATTGGAAAAGTTCAAGTAGTACATCCCGGTTTCAAAACATTTTCTACCTACTGAACACAACCAAGTTCATGTGTGGGAGGTTTTGACTGGAAAAAACACAAAATTGAGTAAATTCAGTATTACTGAAAAAAATACATCCTCCTTCGCTGCCCGATTGGGTTAACCGCATCTAGGTCAAATATCACTGATATAGGCAAACTTGGGAGCTTCCACAGAAAACATTTACCCCAAAACCTCCACCAGAAGTTGGCACTTCCAACTATTTATTCATTCCTCAACTCCTAAATATGCGCTAACTGCACAATTTTAAACCCAATTTGTAGCGGCGGCATGGTTAAGCATGCTACCACTATTCAATTTGTGCATAGGGTAGAGTGGGGCTAAATCTAACACGGGTCAATTGTAGGGTAAATTGGGGTAGAATGCCATACTACCTCAATCTTTTTTTTTTAGTGACTTAAATTGTTATGAGATGAACCAGGGAACGTGTTCGGGACCGAAATGGTGACACAAAGTGGTTTCTGTGATAAGTACAGGCAGGGTATGTTTTACCCCGGGTGGCATTTTACCCCAAGTTAACCTAACAGGTAGGCCAACATCATATTCACTGTGTTTATGCAAGTTTTTTGGGACATAACAATCACTACCATGCTAACTGGTTAAAAGACAGGATCTACACTATAAGACCAAAAGTATGTGGATAACTGCTTGTCGAACATCTCATTCCAAAATCATGGGTATTAATATGGAGTTGGTCCCCATTCTTTGCTGCTATAACAGCCTCCACTCTTATGGGAAGGCTTTCCACTAGATGTTGGAACATTGCTGCGGGGACTTCCTTCCATTCAGCCACAAGAGCATTCGTGAGGTCGGGCACTGATGTTGGGTGATTAGGTCTGGCTTGCAGTCTGCATTTCAATTAATTCCAAAGGTGTTCGATGGGGTTGAAGTCAGGGCTCTGTGCAGGCCAGTCAAGTTCTTCCACACCGATCAACAAACCATTTCTGTATGGACATCGCTTTGTGCACGGGGGCATTGTAATGCTGAAACAGGAAACTTCCCCAAACTGTTGCCACAAAGTTGGAAGCACAGAATCGTCTAGAATGTCATTGTATGCTGTAGCGTTAAGATTTCCCTTCACTGGAAATAAGGGGCCTGCCCAAACCATGAAAAACAGCCCCAGACCATTATTCCACCTCCACCAAACTTTACAGTTGGCACTATATGCATTCGGGCAGGTAGCGTTCTCCCGGCATCCGCCAAACCCAGATTCGTCAGTCGGAATGCCATGGTGAAGGGTGATTCATCCGTCCAGAGAACGCGTTTCCACTGCTCCAGAGTCTAATGGTGGCAAGCTTTACACCACTCCAGCTGACGCTTGGCATTGCGCATGGTGATCTTAGGCTTGTGTGCGGCTGCTCGGCCATGGAAACCCATTTTATGAAGCTCCCAACAAACAGTTATTGTGCTGACGAATGCTTCCAGAGGCAGTTTGGAAATCTGTAGTGAGTGTTGCAACTGAGGACAGCGCTACGCGCTTCAGTACTCGGTGGTCCCATTCTCTGAGCTCGTGTGGCTGCGTGCTCGATTTTATACACCTGTCAGCAAAGGGTGTGGCTGAAAATAGCCGAATCAACTAATTTGAAGCGGTGTCCACATACTTTTGTATATATTGTATAGTGTAGCTAATGATTAGCCCAATACTATGGTAAATGCAGCTAGGCAACCCCATGCTTCAGCCTATTAATGCTGCATCAGTTGGGCTACAGGTGATAATTTAACCAATATGTTATTGGGCTCATTTCCAGAGGTGGAAATTATATTCCCCCCACTGCTACACTTTTCCCGAAAAAACACTGGTCAATACACTACACTAAAGAACAGACTTATAGTAATAAAGGTGAGAGATAGGAATGGGGGGGAAGCTGGAGAGAGAGGAGGTGAGAAAGAAAACGAGAGTGGTAAGAGAAAGAGTGAGCAAGAGCGAGAGATTGAGACAGAGCGTAAGAGGGAGAGATGGAGAGCGCAAGGGCAAGAAAGAGAAAAATTTAACATAAAGACAAAGAACAAGAAATACAAATAGTAGAGGGAGAGAAAGATGCAGAGAGAGTTGTGAGAGAGACTTTACAGTCAGAACAGAGAAAGTTTAGGAGGGATTTCCTCCCCAGGTCCTGCTTCCATCCTAGAATACAAATGTACTCTTTAGACCTGCAGTCTCTCTTGATTAAAAGGCTTCTGCTGCAGATGAATAAATGTTTCAAATAAAAAAAGGAGAGGTCATCCTTTGTGATTGTGTGTGTGTGATTTTGTTTGTGTGAGATTGTGTGTGTGTGCATCTGTGTGACAGTCTAGCTATGTCAATGAAGCGATGTTTAATCATCCCTGCTTAACCAACCCCCTCTTGGGTTCATTTGTGGCAGAGTATAGTCCTACATTGGGTGCAGCGGGAATATTTAGGCTAAAGAGAGAACTAAAAGTAGGTGAACCCTGGGGTGGAGCAGGAGAGTTGGCCCTGTCAGGACTTTAGAGTGGCAGTCAGTAGGCCACCTGTCCCATCTCTCTGCATGCCTGGGCAATGCTGCACTAGACTACCAGTGGTGGAAAAAGTACCCAATTGTCATACCTTAATAGAAAATGACTCAAGTAAAAGTCACTCAGTAAAATCCTACTTGAATACAAGTATTTGGTTTTAAATTTACTTAAGTATAAAAAGTAAAAGAATCAATCATTTCAAATTCCTTATATTAAGATAACCAGACAGCTCCAACACTCCGACATAATTTACAAACGAAGCATGTGTTTAGTTAGCCCACCAGATCAGAAGCAGTAAAGATGACCTGGGATGTTCTCTTGATGTGTGTGAATTAGACCATTTTCCTGTCCTCTAAGCATTTCAAATGTAATGAGTACTTTTGGGTGTCAGGGAAAATGTATGGAGTAAAAAGTACATCATTTCCTTTAGGAATGTAGTGAAGTAAAAGTTGTCAAAAATATAAATAGTAAAGTAAAGTACAGATACCCAAAAAGGCTACTTAAGTAGTACTTTAAAGTATTTTTACTTAAGTACTTTACACCACTGTAGGCTACACCCCGAGTTGCCAGAGAGAGCACTGCTGCAACAGTAGATATGACTTGGGCTTGCACAATTACCGTATAACTGACGGTTATGGATGAAGAAAATGAAATAAACGCCATAACCGGGGAAAAAACGAACAGCTGACTTAAGACGGGTGGGCCGGGCATTCATGCGGTTGAGTCCGTTTCTGCGATAACATGGACTCTTAACAATGTGATGAAACTTTGTTGGCCCTTGCTGAAACAAGCAAGGTTTTGTAGCCAGGGTGGGAAATGAACACCTGCCAAATGCGGGTAGATTGTCATTGGCGGGTAAGAATTACTATTTCACCAGCCACGTTGGCGGGTGGTCACACAGAGCATTTGGGAACAGTTTTTTGCAATCCAAAATCCACATACACTGACAGACAGACCAGGTGAAAGCTATGATCCCTTATTGATGTCACTTGTTATATCCACTTCAAATCTGTGTAGATGAAAGGGAAGGGACAGGTTAAAGAAGGATTTCTAAGCCTTGAGACAGGGATTGTGTGTGCACCATTCAAACGGTGAATGGGCAAGACAAAATATTTAAGTGCCTTTGAACAGGGTATGGTAGTACGTGCCAGACCCACCGGTTTGTGTCAAGAACCGCAAGGCTGCTGGGTTTTTCACGCTCAACAGTTTTCAGTGTGTATCAACAATGGTCCACCACCCATAGGACATCCAGCCAACATGACACAACTGTGGGAAGCATTGGAGTCAACATGGGCCAGCATCCCTGTGGAACACTTGACACCTTGTCGAGTCCATGCCCCAACGAATTGAGGCAGTTCTGAGGGCAAAAGGGGCTACTGAGCTACTAACACTCCTTAGCCTCTTGTGCCCTGCTATGCTAGTGCTTGGTGATTTCAACATACATGTCGACTCCCCTGACTGCAGTCTCTCTATCGGCCTGGCTGATGTCGTGGACAACTTTGGACTCCAACAGCACGTACACTTTGCCACCCACAACAAAGGCCATACACTGGACCTGGTCTGTACCACAGGCGTGGATCTCTCCAAGTTGGAAAGATATCAGGGCTGTCCGACCTTAGCTCATCACATTCACCCGAGCTATTCCTCTACCCACTCGGCCCAAGAAACACTCCATTCAGTTTAGGAGTCTGAAAACAAACACTGAATCAATCTCCTACCTGCCAGTTACTGACTCTGTGGCTTATTCCATACTCGCCTGGTGTCTTTCTCCAAATCTTCTCCCTGGTAAACTGAGGGGCTACACGCTCTCAAAGCTACTGGCCGTCGTCTAGAACAACAGTATAAGAAAACTGGGCTAACTGTACATGCGCAAATGTATGAGCAACATCGGCAAGAATACATAACAGGCCATAAATGCAGCTCGGACATCCTACTATTCCCAACTGATCCGCAACGGCAGTGGAAACTCCTGGGTGCTGTTCTCTGACAGAGCTTTCAGTTGCATGGCTCCACAGCTGTGGAACGCACTTCCAGACACTATTAGGGCTGCAGTCTGTCCTCCTTTAAGGCACAGCTCAAGACCGTGCTGTTCAGAAGAGCTTTTAACGACCACTGCTAATTCTGTTCTCCTGTCCACCGAATCTGACAACACCTGCATATAGCTTTGTTGTCTGTGTTCTATGTCCTGGATTATTATTATTTTATTTATTTTTGCGCCTTGAGTGTGAGAAAAGAGCTTTACAAATTACACTGAACAAAATTATAAACGCTACATGTAAAGTGTTGGTCCCATGTTTCATGAGCTGAAATAAAAGATCCCAGAAATGTTTCATACGTACAAAAAGCTTATTTCTCGCAAATGTTTTCCACAAATTTGTTTGCATCAATGTAAGTGAGCATTTCTCCTTTGCCAAGATGATCCATCCACATGACAGGTGTGGCATATCAAGAAGCTGATTAAACAGCATGCTCATTACACAGGTGCACGTTGTGCTGGGGACAATAAAAGGCCACAAAAATGTTCAGTTTTGTCACGCAACACAATGCCACAGATGTCTCAAGTGTTGAGGGAGCGTGCAATTGGCATGCTGACTGCAGGAACGTCCACCAGAGTGGTTGGCAGAGAATTTAATGTTAATTTCTCTACCATAAGCCGCCTCCAACATCGGTTTAGTAAATTTGCCAGTACGTTCAACTGGCTTCACAACCGCAGACCCTGTATACAGTATCGTGTGGGCGAGCGGTTTGCTGATATCAACGTGGTAAACAGAGTGCCCCATGGTGGAGGTGGGCAGGCATTAGCTACAGACAGTAGCTTATGTACATTTTATCGATTGCAGTTTGAATGCACAGCGACACCATGACGAGATCCTGAGGCCCATTGTCGTGCCATTCATCTGCTGCCATCACCTCATGTTTCAGCATGATAATGCACGGCCCCATGTCACAAGGATCTGTACACAATTCCTGGAAGATGAAAATGTCCCAGTTATTCCATGGCCTGCATACTCAAAAGACATGTCACCCATTGAGCATGTTTGGGATGCTCTGGATCAACGTGTATGACAGCGTGATCCAGTTCCCGCCAATATCCAGCAACTTCGCACAGCCATTGAAGAGGAGTGTAACAACATTCCACAGGCCACAATCAACAGCCTGATCAACTCTATGCGAAGGAGATGTGTCACACTGCATGAGGCAAATGGTGGTCACACGAGATACTGACTGGTTTTCTGATCCACACCCCTACCTTTTTATTTTAAGGTATCTGTGACCAACAGATGCATAGCTGTATTCCCATTCACGTGAAATCCATAGATTAGGCCATAATGAATTTATTTCAATTGACTGATTTCCTTATATGAACTGTAACTCAGTAAAATCATTGAAATTGTTGCATGTTGCGTTTATATTTTTGTTCAGTATAAATTAATTATTATTTGACTAGATTCTAGAGAGCTTGGGCCAGAGGAGAGGGACACTTGGCAGTGCAAATGTGTACGAGGCCAAAGTTGTGACAATGAAACAGACATTTTGACATTACACAAATGTAACCGATACTCGTCTTCAGACCTCGACATTTGCCAGGTGAAAGCAAATACATTGGCCAATTATTGGGGTGTAGCAAAAATTGGTTGGGCAAAAAATATTTTAAAGGCTGCTAATGAAACACTAAAAATAGCACTAAAATCAACGCTACCTCACTCGTGTGGCGACGTTTGTAAAAAAATCTGTGGTGCGTCAACTTCTAATGAGACCAATGCAAACGTTACAAATTTGACCCCAACTGCCACTTACTGGGAAAGTAGTAATTACTAAAGCAAGGATTATACAGACTCAAGCTACTCCAAAACCTCCAACTATAAACTATGATGGGGAAATGTTTATGTCAAACAGTGATTTTCAGATAGTGAAAACATCATACTGATGTGTTTAGTTGACTATGAAGTGTAACTTCTAGTCCGGGCCAATTTTAAGCCAAGTTAATGATAAAGTGAAGTGGGCCATCTCTTAAAACCCAGTTCATCAAAAAGTTCTGTCAAGGTTTAAAGCCAAACTGTCTGGCTGATAATTTTTTTCTGATCTGTTAGTTTAATAACTCATTTACAACAATTTGAGGAATCGGGTTCTCCTCCACTTGAGGGAAAAGGAGAGCTGGGTGGATGGGCAAAAGGAAAGGATGGATTAAGTGAGGGTGGACGAGAGATCCACATGGAAATGTCTGTACTCTTAGAGCCAAGGAGAACATGCAGCAGAGGAGACATGGGCCAAGAGAGTCCAAGCATGTCCAATACACACACGCGTGGGCAAACAGGCACACACAGTAAGGGGGCACACACACACAGAGAGAAAACCCATCAGCTATGGCACCGTAGCACTTTGCAATGGTCTTTTAATGGAAAGTGTGTTATAACTTAAAAAGGTAGTCTCAGCGATGATGTAGGTGCACAAAGTAAACAGCATAGTGGTTCAATTTCCGCAACAACTAAGAGCATTGATGCGCGAGGCTAAACTTAATCTGTTTTGGTCCCTTACCTACCACACTAACAGCATGAAGAGAACCCATGCACATGCGCAGATACTGTGTGGGAGCTAAGTCTTGCAACTCGCTCATCGCAATATCTGCGGTGCTGCTCCTGTCAACGTAATGTCGCTGAGACTAACTTTAAATGTTAAATGTATTAAGTGAAAAGAGAAAGGGATCAGAGAAGGATGAACACAAGGAAAAAGGGGACACTACGATTCAATCTATTGGCACACAGAGGAACTGAAGCATAAAGCTAACCTTTGGGCAAGATTGACTGCTAATGCAGTGGAAATTCCTAATCAATAATTAAGGGTTCACAGCGAAGAACACCTATGGAGTAATTCCACCTCAAAAAGCACAAGAGGATTTCTACACCCACCATCTCAGAATGTTCTGAAACCCTTTCTGTAGTTAGAAAAAGTTAAGATTTGCATTCCTGAAACATTATTTTGATCTCTGAGAAATTAAGCTAATTGATTGCGCTCAAATTACCATTTGCATATAGAAGATTCATATAATCTTCAATAAATAGAGTACCGAACATCCGAATTGGACCATAATTCTTCCTAACAACGAGTAAGACATGAGGAATCCAATAAAATATTCAAAAGCCACCTACGGACCCCCCCACACCAATCCACCCCAACAACCAGCATCGGTTCTCTATGTTTGACAAGTAGTATGGAGCTGCTGCTTGGAGTATTGCTTCTTGATCCTTTGTAATGTATTCCCTGTGAATCAGGTGCTTTTTCCCCCCTGTTCAGAGAAATTATCCATTGCATTGTTGACCATGAATTAGTGTGAAAGTACCACGTTTTGCCCACTAGATGCCTCAGTTCCTGCTTCAGCTACCACACACTTTTATCCATATTGCTGGTATAGTGTGTTTATACTGAACAAAAATATAAAATTGACTGATTTCCTCATGAACTTGTTGCATGTTGCGTTTATATCTGGTGGACATTCCTGCAGTCAGCATGCCAATTGCACGATTCCTCAAAACTTGAGACATCTGTGGCAGTGTTGTGTGACAAAACTGCACATTTTAGAGTGGCCTTTTATTGTTCCCAGCACAAGGTGCACCTGTGTAATGATCATGCTGTTTAATCAGCTTCTTGAAATGCCACACCTGTCAGGTGGATGGATTATCTTGGCAAAGGAGAAATGCTCACTAAAAGTCATGTAAACAAATTTGTGCACAACATTTGAGAGAAATAAGCTTTTTGTGCATTTCTGGGATCTTTTATTTCAGCTCATGAAACATGGGACTTTACATGTTGCTTTTATATTTTTGTTCAGTATATTAGATCCCGGGCAATTCGCACCACTTCAATTTTCTCACCAGTCAAGTGTCTCTGTGTACACTATTTCATTCTCCAGCGCGTCTTCCTTGTTTAGGTGTGTCGTCGCTTCAATATTTGGCCGTAGATGTCTATTACCAGCTCATCGCCCTCTACTGTTCCAGGGTAATATTGCCACTTTCCACCCTTTTTTTGGTTTTTCAAGCTAATGTCTTTTTGGGGAGCATGCGAGCACACTTATTCAGTTCAGCTAGCTGACTTCGGCTAGCCGACAGCCAAACTGAAGCATGCTGACGCCTTTAAAAAGCATTGTCCATTTCGTTGCATTAGGCTTTGAAACAACATCCACAACGACCATGTTTTACACTCAGTTACAACCGGTTGTTTAACTTCTTTCTTCAAATGTATCAATCACAGTGATATTAGTTTGTGTTTGATGTGATTTTCGATTGCATTTGCTTTGATGTCAGAGTGGTTAGAGGGAAAATGTGGCTCTGAGTACCAGGCCATTAGTGACCTGATAATCATTAGCGAGTTGGGCATTACTAACATGTCCAGAGCGCATAAGAGGAGATTACCGTGACTCAACGGACACGTAGAATTTTACTGTCATTATGACTGCCAGTGTGGCGGTAATACGGTCACCGAAACAGCCCTAGTCATAATTACTGTATAAGTATATGGAAGGGGGTCATGAGCCTCCTAGGTTTTGTATTGAAGTTTTGTATATCAATGATGTCGCTCTTGCTGCTGGTGACTCTCAGATCCACCTCTACGCAGACGACACCATTTTGTATACATCTGGCCCTTCATTGGACACTGTGTTAACAAACCTCCAAACGAGCTTCAATGCCATACAACACTCCTTCAGTAGCCTCCAACTGCTCTTAAACACTAGTAAAACTAAATGCATGCTCTTCAACCGAACGCTGCTTGCACCCGCCCACCCGACTAGAATCACTACTCTCGACAGGTCTGACCTAGAGTATGTGGACAACTACAAATACCTAGGTGTCTGGTTAGACCGTAAACTCTCCTTCCAGACTCACATTAAGAATCTCCAATCCAAAGTTAAATCTAGAATCGGTTTCCTATTTCGCAACAAAGCCTCCTTCACTCATGCTGCCAAACATGCCCTCGTAAAACTGACTATCCTACCGATCCTTGACTTCGGCGATGTCATTTACAAAATAGCCTCCAACACTCTACTCAGCAAATTGGATGTAGTCTATCACAGTGCCATCCGTTTTGTCTCCAAAGCCCCATATCCTACCCACCACTGTGACCTGTACGCTCTTGTTGGCTGGTCCTCACTACATATTCGTTGCCAAACCCACTGGCTCCAGGCCATCTATAAATCACTGCTAGGCAAATCCCCGCCTTATCTTAGCTCATTGGTCACCATAGCAACACCCACCCGTAGTATGCGCTCCAGCAGGTATATCTCACTGGTCATCCCCAAAGCCAACACCTCCTTTGGCCGCCATTCCTTCCAGTTCTCTGCTGCCAATGACTGGAACAAATTGCAAAAATCTCTGAAGCTGGAGACACTTATCTCCCTCACTAACTTTAAGCATCAGTTGTCAGAGCACCTTACCGATCACTGCACCTGTACACAGCCCATCTGAAATTAGCCCACCCAACTACCTCATCCCTATATTGTTATTTATTTTGCTCATTTGTACCCCAGTATCTCTATTTGCACATCATCTCTTGCACATCTATCATTCCAGTGTTAATACAAATTGTAATTATTTTGCACTATAGCCTATTTATTGCCTTACCTCCATAACTTGCTACATTTGCACACACTGTATATATATTTTTTTTTCTGTTGTATTTTTGACTTTGTTTTGTTTTACCCCATATGTAACTCTGTGTTGTTGTTTTTATCGCACTGCTTTGTTTTATCTTGGCCAGGTCGCAGTTGTAAATGAGAACTTGTTCTCAACTGGCTTACCTGGTTAAATAAAGGTGAAATAAAATAAAATAAAAACCCAGAGGAGGATTGAAAATAGCTGTCCTCTGTCTACACCATGGTGCCCTAGAAGGTGCTGTTGTGGCTACCGTAGACCATTGTAATACAGTGTTTTTATCAGTTATTTGGTGACGTTAATATATTTAGTATAGTTTTATCTAAAAGGGCTAAAACATTTTATTGTCACTATTTTTTATGCAATTCACTGAGTTGGATGGTCCGCACTTTCCTCCTCTGAGGAGCCTCCCTAAGGTCGATGTCCACACCCCCGAGGTAATCGAATGAGCATAATAAAAAATCCCCATAACAATGTCAATTTAAGCTAGGGATACGTTTTTTGCATTGGATGTGTCTCAATCCACCACATCCGCCAATCTGCGGTGAAAGGTGACAGAGCTAGAGCTGTGTTTGTCAGACCAGGAGACATCCCGAAAATTGGTCTTCTCACAAAATAGCGTCCAAACGGTTTGGCCTACTATTATGACCCCTCTATAGAAATATGAGACTCAAAAACACAATGGTGTTCTCCGTTTCGCTCTACGACCCCCACAAGCGTATTGGGATTTGTCTGAAGTCGGTACAGCCAATCAGCCAACTTCTGTCTGTAGCGTCCAAACAGTTTGGACTACACACTTACATGAACCTTCTGTGTAAAGGTGACACTCTCACAAACACGTACATGTTTTGCTCTAGGACGCCCACAGGCCTGAAGACTTGTCTGAAGGTCCCCAGGTACCAGTTGAAAAAAAATTAATGGAAGTATACATGGACTGTTTAGTGACAAAAATAAGGGGTTAAATACATGTCAGAAAAACAAAATGTTTCTTGATCTCTCAGATATAGGACAGAACAAACTTCAGAACAAACTTCCTTTAGATTTTTTTAGGGTGACTATCTGTTATTCAATGCATTTGTATGGGCTAATAGCAGTAAGGCCAAAAAATAAATTATCAAACAATTTTTTTATATATTTTTTTTTTGTTATACTTCAAGGGGTCTTAGAATTCTAAATCAAATAGCAAAATTATCCTTGGTATGACCTTCTTAAAATAATTCCATATAGCTTAGTAGTACCCCCCACCCCGGCTTAGACAGGGCTAATACTCTTATGGGTTAACTTAGTTTGAGAAAGGCTAAGGGATTTGTCAAAAGTGCACAAGTTATTGACGAATCCAATCTTATTTTTCGTGTCCATTTAAACCACTAAATATATCAATTTCAAACTTGTCATTGCTATCATAGACATCCCTAAGATGAACCACGGTGAAGTTGGTATTAATATATCAAAAAACTATTAACTCATTCTTTGCATATGTAACGCTAATGCTCAAAATCATCTTCTCATGAACCATAAGTCAGATTCTCTCCAGATGTTCTATTGTTGCTGTATTTAAATACGTCCGCACTGTACCTATAGATGCGCGTTAGCACATATGTTAATGCAAAAAAAATATTTTAAAACGTATGAACCAGATTGACTTCAGATTTGGTAAATAGACTCAAAGAATTAGCCTCTAATGAATTTGAGAATGACTAAATGCTGCATTCAAAGTCGGCCAAGCTACACCACTAGATGGCACCATATCACACCAGGGCTATAAAAACTGGACCGATGGACATGGGGCCATACATTTTGGAACGTAAACCTCATGTACAGTGCCTTGCAAAAGTATTAATCCCCCTTTGGCGTTTTTCCTATTTTGTTGAATCACATTTGTTGCAGTAATTTAAATGTATTTTTATTTGGATTTCATGTAAAGGACATACACAAAATAGTCCAAATTGGTGAAGTGAAATGAAAAGATTTCTACAAAATAAATAACGGAAAAGTGGTGCGTGCATATGTATTCACCCCCTTTGCTATGAAGCCCCTAAATAAGATTTGGTGCAACCAATTACCTTCAGAAGTCACATAATTAGTTAAATAAAGTCCACCTGTGTGCAATCTATGTGTCATATGATCTCAGTATATATACACCTGTTCTGAAAGGCCCCAGAGTCTGCAACACCACTAAGCAAGGGGCACCATGAAGACCAAGGAGCTCTCCAAACAGGTCAGGGACAAAGTTGTGGAGAAGTACATATCAGGGTTGGGTTATAAAAAAAAACATCCCACGGAGCAACATTAAATCCATTATTAAAAAATTGAAAGAATATGGCACCACAACAAACATGCCAAGAGAGGGCCGCCCACCAAAACTCACGGACCAGGTAAGGAGAGCATTAATCAGAGAGGCAACAAAGAGACCAAAGATAACCCTGAAGGAGCTGCAAAGCTCCACAGCGGAGATTGGAGTATCTGTCCATAGGACCACTATAAGCCGTACACTCCACAGAGCTGGGCTTTACGGAAGAGTGGCCTGAAAAAAGCCATTGCTTAAAGAAAAAAATAAGCAAACACGTTTGGTGTTCGCCAAAAGGCTTGAGCTTTTTGGCCATCAACGAAAACGCTAGGTCTGGCGCAAACCCAACACCTCTCATCACCCCGAGAACACCATCCCCACAGTGAAGCATGGTGGCAGCATCATGCTGTGGGGATGTTTTTCATCCGCAGGGACTGGGAAACTGGTCAGAATTGAAGGAATGATGGATGGCGCTAAATACAGGGAAAGTCTTGAGTGAAACCTGTTTCAGTTTTCCAGAGATTTGAGACTGGAATGGAGGTTCACCTTCCAGCAGGACAATGACCCTAAGCATACTGCTAAAGCAACACGCAAGTGGTTTAAGGGGAAACATTTAAATGTCTTGGAATGGCCTAGTCAAAGCCCAGACCTCAATCCAATTGAGAATCTGTGGTATGACTTAAAGATCGCTGTACAGCAGCGGAAGAAGCATTTCTTATTGTACAATTTCAGGTAGTCCTTTTTTGTTTTGTTAGGTTCTCTTTACTTTGGTGACTATTAAACACGACAGGCATTCAATGTCATCAGTTGAGGCAGAAGAGGCCTACACATTCTGGGTACAGGCATAAATCTGCAACTGATTTATTGACAAAGTCTCCATCCAGCATGCATCACACACTAAGCAACGAAACAATCTATTTATCCCAATGAGCCTAGAACCTGGTGTGGAAGCATTTCGCTACACCCGCAATAACATCTGCTAAATATGTGTATGATTAACCAATAAAATGTGATTTGATTTGAAAAGGCACCTTAACTAAACTAAAGGCAGTTGCACCTAGTGCGTTGATCCAGCATGTCCTTATGGACCAGCACAGCATGGAAAGGACTATTACAGCTCCGTTTGGATGTCTGGGCTTGGTAAATGGCACGAGTTTGAACCGATAACAGTATAAATGACAAATGGCTGGGTCATGTGCTGTGTAAATGGAGTGAGGCATTTCCTCTGGCACTTGCTGTTCCAGGCCCAACAGACTGCATGGACACATGAGAGAGGAGCTGCTCAGCATGACAGACTAGATGAGTAGGAGGGCTGTTGAACTATAGCCTACCAGGCCTTTCTCTGGGCTGTTCAGCGGTTGTCCATATTAACTACTTCTGTTTCCCTCCGTTTTCTTCAGAACTGTGCATAAGACCGTAAGACGCTAAAGCAGTACAGCACAATATTTTCCACTTAAATTAAGTAAGCTATTTTTCAATTCGTTAGTCAGAAAAAAATCTGGGGGCCTACGAGGGGCAGGTGATCTATACAGAGGACGCAGCCACCCTCCATTGCACTCAAGGGAATTTTACATTTCATGTAGTTGACCAGGAAGTGAAACGGCTACTAGGGTTGCCAGACAGCATAGCACTGGGGCTGATACAGCTAGGTCCTGATGTGCACATGTTGAAGCAACAGGCCCCAGAGCTCCAGGAGTATAGTGAACTGTTTAACATGGAAGAGATTGGCAAACTACCAGTGGTATATCACATGAAACTGAATTGAGTCAGTAATACCCACAGTCTGTACACCCAGAAAGGTGACAGTGGCAATGAAAGAGAAAGTGTTTAAAGAACTCGAGAGGATGATGGGGTTAGGTGTTGTAATCCCTGAAAATGAAGACAGAGTGGGGGTTTCCACCCTGGTAGCTGCTGTAAAAAAAGATGGCTCTATCAGGCTATGCATGGACCCAGCACATTTGAACAAAGCGCTGCTAAGGCTGCACCACCCCATGAAAACTATAGAACAGGTCATAGTATGTAAGGTGCAAGTGTTCAGCATTCCTAATGCAAAATATGGATTCTGGCAAATTCCTCTTGATGAGAGTTCATCTAAACTAACCACATTCATGTCTACTATTCGAAGGTTCAGGTTCCTCCGCATGCCGTACGGCACGTCTCCTGAGTGGCGCAGTGGTCTAAGGCACTGCATCGCAGTGCTAGCTGTGCCACTAGAGATCCTGGTTCGAATCCAGGCTCTGTCGTAGCCGGCCGTGACCGGGAGACCCATGGGGCGGCGCGCAATTGGGCCAGCGTCGTCCAGGGTAGGGGAGGGAATGGCCGGCAGGGATGTAGCTCAGTTGATAGAGCATGGCGTTTGCAAGCCAGGGTTGTGGGTTCGATTCCCACAGGGGGTATGAAAAAAATAATAATAATGTAAGTCGCTCTGGATAAGAGCGTCTGCTAAATGACGTAAATGTAAATGTAAATTTCCACTGGCAGTGAGGTCTACCAGAGGTCGATGGAGCAGCTTTTTGCTGGGCAGCCTTGTGAGATAGTGGTGGACGACATCCTGGTGTGGGGACGCACGCTGGATGAACACAATGATCGCTTCAAGCAGGTGCTCAATAGGATTAGAGCTGTCAAATAAAATAAAATGTTATTGGCCACATGCGCCGAATACAACAGGTGCAGACATTACAGTGAAATGCTTACTTACAGCCCTTAACCAACAGTGCATTTATTTTTAACAAAAAATAACAAATTAAACAACAACAAAAAAAGTGTTGAGAAAAAAAGAGCAGAAGTAAAATAAAATAACAGTAGGGATACAACTTGAAGCTGAATCCAGAGAAATACAGATTTAGATGTCATGAGGTTCCCTACGTTGGCCACCTTCTCACAGCTGACCGGGTGAAACCTGACCCGGAAAAGACAGGCCATCAGACAGAGGCCCTAGCCTGAGGAAAAGCAGGCACTGCAGTGTGTTTTGGGTATGACTAACTATCTATGTTCAGGTGACGGGGGCCCTTCGCCAGCTCCTCCATCACGACACGGAATGGTGCTGGCAGGAGCAGCATGACACTGCCTTCACCAAAATGAAAGAGTTGTTATCTACGATGACTTTGATTTGGGCAAACCAGTGGTGCTGTCTGCAGATGCATCTCAGCATAGTCTTGGAGCAGTACGTTTACAACTAGGTAGGCCAGTGGCCATTGCATCTAGAGCAGCCTTTCTTAAAGTATGGGTCGACCTGTTAATGATGGGTCGCGAAGTGTCAGAGTAAATGTATAATTATTTCATCACTTACTGGAATTTATTTGGCCAAGTGCAACTGCACTCACGGATTTACTGGAATTGGCCAAGTGCAACTGCACTCAGTTCGCTCTCTGCTTAGCAGCAGTGTCTCTGCTCAGTTTGGCAGCAGCGCGAGTGGGTGGGAGATGCCTATGTGCTTCGCAGTTTACAGGATATTTTTTCAGCAGTTTTCTTAAAGATCACTGCGTGACCCACACGCTGCAATGCTGTCGTACAGGAGCAGATGATGCATTGTCAGCCACTTGCCCCACTCGCCATCACTCACCGCTGTCATCGAATGGACTCAAGCTAGCCACAAGTTCTGGCTGAACTCAATTGTCATGAAACGCAAATACTGCGATGAGTTTCTCCCTCTTGGTTTAACACAAACTTTGAGAAATACCGAGGAGTGACTACAATGTGTTTTGTGTGGGGTAATGAGTCTCAAAAACGAATTAGAACAACACGTCTTGACCAAAACATCCACAGCATGATGGTAAACCCAGGGAGTTCTTTTTTGTTGTTGTATTTTACCACCCTTTTTCTCCCCAATTTCGTCATGGCAGAATGCTACCGGAAACATTGGAAGAGCACGTCAGCTAGCAAGCTAGCAAGGCATTGTCAAATCAAATCAAATTGTATTTGCCACATACAGTGAAATGCTTACTTACAAGCCCTTAACCAACAATGCAGTTTAAGAAAAAAATTTAAAAAGCGAATAATTAAAGAGCAGCAGTAAAATAAAATAACAGTAGGGAGGTTATATACAGGGGGTACTGGTACAAAGTCAATGTGCGGGGAAAACGGTTAGTCGAGGTAATATGTACATATGGGTAGAGTTAAAGTGAAGTGATAATAAACAGAGAAGCAGCAGCATAAAAGAAGGATGTTGGGGTGGGGTGGAGTTTCTCTTTCAAACAATCCCCTTGTATACAGCTAAAAGCTAGCTAGCTAGCTACTGATCATGCAACCAAAAGTAACAGTACATATGAAGATTAAACATGATCAGGTCTCCTGTACATCTTACTGTACAAATTATTGTTGAAAACAAGTCTAGGTTGGAACTGTTGCAAGTAATAATTTTTTATAAACAAATAACAATTAAATACCAATATAAATAGCTATTCGTGTTTATTTTTCCCCATTAAAAACATTAACATATGTATAATTTGGAACTGTTATTGTTAAAATAATTTTCATTCTGAACTGGAATAAACTGATTAAAGCAAGATGCTTTTTGAGGCAAACACGCTCACACAGTTCTAGGTTGCTCATCTACAGCAGGAAACACACACACATCCAAATGAGAGGTGTGTGACTGGTTGAAGTTTTCAACAAACAGGTCTATTCTGGGCTCAGTTTTTGACAGTGCAACCCTGAGTCTGTTTATGTACTTGTTTTTTAAGTACGCCAGAGTTGAGAACTCTGACTCGCATAGGTATGTGGTGCCAAACTGGATCAGAACATCAACTGCTTTCTCAGTCAGGCAGGAGACCGCTTCCTGCTGTAGATGAGCAACCCTGGCAGACAAGTTGATTGCAAAGAAGACTAGCCTGCTCGGAACAGTGAACAAACAAAGGCGGGAGCTGCACCCCTCTACGCAAAACATACCAGCGGAGCTGTACTCCACATCAATGTTGTAGAGTGGTAAAGCAACACTCACGGTGTAAAATAAGAGTATTTGCATCCTCAGCACCATGCATCCCACTGGATCTGGAATGTGAGCTTCCTGAGCCGCCAAGCAGGCCACCAAGGCAGCAGGTCCTGCTCTCCCTCTTCCCCAAGCACCACAGCTCCCACTCGGGAAAAATAAGACAATGTCAAGTCGGCAGGTGCACACGAAACAAGGCCCATGAAAACTGTGAGCAGTGCAATCAATTTGTTTGTGGGGCTTGCTCACACAAAGCCCCGAAGCTGTGTGCTGACTGTGGACCCGAAGTATAAAGAGAAGACGTGATTGATTCATGTGTAACGGCACGGGTATAAGGGCACAATACAATCAACAAATTACTTTGTTATCTTGTCATGAATATATTTCCACAAATATTTCTTTATGCAATTAATCCTTTACCATTGTCCTAATCTAATCTACAAATAAAATTAATAAAATGGATTACACTGTTATTATTGTAAGGGAAACGAAAATAGGCTATAGGCCTACGTTTTTTTCTAAGACTTTGTAGAATTATACAAAACATATCCTAAACAAATAACTATTTATTTATTTTTATATATTGCCATGAATATTTTTTCATGCAATTAAATCCTTTACAATAGTTTATGCACTATTTATCAAGCATTTATTTATCAAGCATGTTTGCATACCTTGCGGGTTGATATGCACCTGATACATATGCTAAAGGGGACGCCGGACAACGTTCTCTAGCGGGTACTTATATGCTGAAAGGCCAGGCGGTTCTAGTGTTACGCAGCCAACGCGTTTGCATGACATACCTGAACTGCCCTGGTCGATGACTGCTGCGGACATGTTCAAATGGCAGGGTAAGATGCACTTGGTCCTGGTGGACTCTTTCAGGCTGGTTTGAACTGGACTACCTGCTAGATATGAGGAGCACCACTGTGATTGGAAAACTGAAGAGGCACTTCGCTGTCCATGGGATACCCCATTGTCTGATGGCAGACAACGCAACCCCGTTTGTTAGGACATTTCAGGATTTTGCCTCTGCATGGGAAACTGTAAACTGATTTTGAACACATGACGAGCAGCCCCCACTATCCTCAGTCTAACGGGTTGGCGGCGCATGCTATATGCTCAGCAAAACACTTATTGAAAAAGTGTCAAAGAGATGTCTGATATCCAGGTTGAGTTGCTGAGTGTGCGCAACCTTCCCCGAGAAGGTATGCCATCTACTGTGCGGAGACTGTTTTCCAGGAGGACTAGGAAAATGCTTCCCACAACAGAGAATGAGGGGAAAAGTCTACTATGAACAAAGTGCACAGAAGCTCAGTCCATTGGAGCCTGGACAAACTGTCAGGATGCAGATGCCCCGTGGCTATGATAGGTTAGCTGTTGTGAGTGAAGGTGCCCCACAAACAAACCGCTACGTTGTCACCTCAGATGGCGCAGACTATGTGAGGAATCATCAGTGCCTATTGCTATTGCAAGAACCAGCCCCTGATTCCAAAACTGGGGGAGAGTGAACTTGTTCCCACTGCCGCTGGAGTTGTTTCTGAAACAGTTTCAGCTGGGACAGCTCTCCTAGCTGGCGATCCAGCCTTCAGAGTGACACGGTCTGGGGGGGGTAAGCAAGCCCAATCCCAAATATGGTCACTATGTGAATTCTTAGGCCTAAAACCATAAGAAAATGGGTGGGGGTCACAATGGGTTGTGTAACATTGAACATTTTCAGTGTTGCAAGTTAAAAGAAGGGGGATGTAGATGGGTGGGTGTTCCACCAGGAACTAACGGACTATAAGTGGGGTGTGTGGGGACCAAATGGAGTGTGACAAGATGTATCATGTCTGAAATGAAGAGGGTAAACATTTGTACATCGACAGTAACATTGTCAGACTCCCTTATTCATCTGCATGCTACAATACAATAGCACCAAAGCTGTTCTGCAATCTTCATCAAATAGGTAGATTCTCTGTCTTGATCTGAACACCATAGTACGCTGCTGTTTTCGAGGGGGGGGACTGTGGGGTGTCTCTGCACAAACTGCTGCTTTGTTCCTACAGCTGCTGAAAAACAGAGAACGTACTTTGACTTAGAAGTAGCTCTGGATCAGAGTCTGCAGGTTGAATGGATGCGGCTGCCTCCCTGGAGGACAGCCTATGGGATGCACACATACCACTGCTGAGAGAGGTGGGGGGAGGGAGTGGGCTACCTGCACGACTGTCACAGCAGTATCAGCCCCCATTAGCTTTCCTAACAGACTACGGTATCTCACATGGCAGCTAGACACCCCCTTAGCAGGTAGCGCAGAACCATACACTCAGGGGAATGGACTAGTGACCAATCCCAGCCGACAGAAGTTATTACTATGGCCCTGGGCTATAGTGGGGCTGTTTGGTTAGACAAATAAATAACAAGCCTTAAAGAAATTGTTGTTTAAATATCCTTGGGACATGTCTATTCAAATATTGTATTTGGTAGGCCAAGGCTATGGGGCTCCCGAGTGGCGCAGCGGTCTAAGGCACTGCATCTCAGCACTAGAGGCGTCACTACAGACCCTGGTTCGATTCCAGGCTGAATCACAATCCGGCCGTGATTGGGAGTACCCTAGGGAATTTGTTCTTAACTGACTTGCCTAGTTCAATAAAGGTTCAATCAAAATCATGATAATAGCAATATTGGGAAGAGAATATTACTGCTCACCTGCTGAGGGACTCTGGTAGACCACTCAAAAATCCTAATAGAATCATAGCATTTTACTGTGGCTGGCAACCAAGTAGCCTACACCACCAGTCTCATCAAGTAAATTACACAATTATGGGCTGGTGAAGGCCAAAAAAAATTATAGGTGACACTGTCATTTAATTTATTTTATCAAGCTTGGGAGAAGCAGCTTTTTTGGTTGTCCAGTTTGGGATTCTGGGACTGGGAGGCATGTGTGTTTCATTGATTGTTTTGAAGACTGAGCACTCACCCTAAAAAGGCATTTTCCAAAGAAGCACACTTGCCTCCCAGTAGCAAAATAAATATTGCAATCATCATGGTTCAATTCCAGTCAACTGTTAACCATGGTAGCCAAGTTTCCAGGTAACTGGATAACAGCAGAAGTAACAATTTTCTTTGTGGATTCTGAATACAGTAAACATCCCTGCTTTAAGATGCCAAAATGTCTGAAAAAGATACGATTCAGTCTTTACCACTTGTCAAGGGTATTTGTGACACTTAACTATTATGATGGGATAATAAATGCACTGCACACAACACAAGAAAAAGTTTATAGGTGGTAATCTTAGGATATGGACTTCAACCATATATCCACCACAGAAAAAGAGCCAATACAAATAAAGCAGTCATCCTCAGAACCCTGATCAAATTAGTGCGAGAATGAGTAAGAACGAGTGGCGAACATGGAGCAAATTATACAATCACGTGCTGGTAAGTGGGAAACAAATCAGTGTAAAATAATCAATGGCGTTGCGGGGGCATGCGTGCCGCTGTACTGCATTGTCATCTCTAGAAAACGACTGAATACTGAGAAACAGAAAAACATTATTGAACACCGATATCATTTTAAACCGTCAATATTGACGTCCCGTGCAAATAAACTACGGGTTCAAGCCGCAGAATATGCATTTTAAAGTGGCAGAGTGCTATGATGGACTATCAGATTCCTGTACTAGTTTATATAAGTGTTAATATAAGCGTGAGCGCTGTACCATACTTATACTGTCATCATACCTTTGTTGTGACAATGCATATGCAGTCCATCCTTAGGAATCAGGAGGTTTTGCCGCGTGGGTATCAACATTTCATTTTGATCCTTCACCTTTTCTGCGCTCGGGACAGGACAGTTTCCTCACATATATTTCTAACACACACACACACACACACAGGGTGCAGCTCACTCTAGCAGCGGTGAGGGTATCATCTTCGCCCCCTTTTCCATGAGTAATTGAAAATATCCATGTGTCGAGTGGAACTACAATGTGATAAAATCCTCTCCTCTCGTGAGGATTGTATAGCACACGAGGAGCTCCAGCGCACAGCCCGTGAACGCGCGCTGCTGAGGACCACGCCACTTCCAATCCAGAGACATGGGCAATTATGCCAGCGTAGCTTGCTTAACCCTTTCACTGCTGCTGACCCACTGCAGATACAGCTGCCTGTAACAATGCTCCTTTTAAAACGATATTACCTTGAAAAAAAGAGAAACGAGGTTGTGAGGCGTTGCTCCAACTTCCATGTGCACGTGCGTCGTTCAGAACCATGGATAGATGTTTTTGCCCACAAGGGTTGTTCCACAAATAAAGTGCATTTTACGTCCCTCAGACATTATGCAGGGGGTTTTCTAGATCAAAATGGTGGGAGTGGCAATGGCCACGGTACAGATACCAAGCTTCAAAATGGTACATCATACACTGCAGGTGGGGGAAACATGGGAAAGTTATGCTAATCTGTAATGTGATGAACTTCTTATCCCTCCTTGTAGACAAGTACCAGAAAATCCCCTTGAGAGTTTCACATTTGCGAGAGCTCTTTGAGTACGCCCATATAGCATCGTTCAAACCCCCTTAAGCCTTAGCCCTACCCATCTCTTTCAGTTTTCACGTGAGGTCATTTCCTAAACAGTGATTAAATTGTAGCGTAGTAAACAAGTGGTGAAGTAGTAGCCTACAATAAAAAAAATATCCAGGTAAAAATACACTTTAGCTAGTCCTTGGCCTATATCCTAACATCTTGTTCTTCACATTCTCTGTTAAGCACACTATACATCAAATCATGCCACCCCCCAAACATCTAGCTAAGTGAATGGGTCTCTATTGCAGGGTTCTTCAATTCCGGTCCTGGAGGGCCGAAACACCTCTGTTTTTCATCCTCTCCTTCTAATCAGGGGCTAATTCAGACCTGGGACACCAGGTGAATGCAATTAACTACCAGGTAGAAATAAAAAAACAGAAGTGTTTCGGCCCTCCAGGACCGGAATTGAAGAACCCTGCTCTATTGTCTAGACCTGTTCACATGTACATTAACTACAATAGATGGCCATATCATCCCCAAACACACATGGCTAAGTTTATGGGTAATGTAATTATCTGGCTAAGTGGAGTCTTTTGTTTAGACATACCTAGCTAGGTAGCTAAACAAATTAATGAACCATAATCCCAACCTATTCAGTATTGCAATATAAACGGTTTGTCATACACTTAGCAGGCAAGCTACCATGCATGAAATAATACAGTATTTAGGTAAAACTAACCAACCAGCGAGCTAACAGTAGGCTATAACTAGGAATGCAAACGGATCTGACAAAATGAGATACGGTTTATAACGTTAACTGGAGTTACCTAACAAGCAACTATCTAGCCAGCTAACGTTAGCTAACCAATCAGAGTCCGAGAGAATCAGCCTGTCATCGTCCAGAAAGTAGTCCATCACAACATTCTCCCACTGACCTTTATCGATAGCACCAGTTAAATTCAGGGCAGAAATGTTGTTGAGAGCTGTAGCAACAAGTTTGCAGTTGTACATTGCTATTATCTTTTCCAAAAATATGAGGTAGACTACTGATCAGGGAAGCCCTCGTTATGTTACAGACAGTAACCTGTGGCATGGCAGACCAATCAGGACTCATCTCTCTGCATGATTAGCCCATTCATTATCTCAGCCAAATCAAGGCTCGCCAGGTAGAATACTTTGTTTCTCCGTTAGAAATAAACTAGGCTCATAATTCAACATTATAATTCATATTTAGAGAACACCTACAAGTTTGTTATTCAAATTAAACTTTATTTGTCACATGCGTCGAATACAACAGCTGTACACCTTACCGTGAAATGCATACTTACAGTTGAAGTCGGATGTTTAAATACACCTTAGCCAAATACATTTAAACTCAGTTTTTCACAATTCCTGACATTTAATCCTAGTAAAAATTCCCTGTCTTAGGTCAGTTAGGATCACCACTATTTTAAGAATGTGAAATGTCAGAATAATAGTAGAGAGAATAATTTTTTTCATCACATTCCCAGTGGGTCAGAAGTTTACACACACTCAATTAGTATTCGGTAGCATTGCCTTTAAATTGTTTAACTTGGGTCAAACATTTCGGGTAGCCTTCCACAAGCTTCCCACAATAAGTTGGGTGAATTTCGGCCCATTCCTCCTGACAGAGCTTGTGTAACTGAGTCAGGTTTGTAGGCCTCCTTGCTCGCACACGCCTTTTCAGTTCTGCCCACACATTTTCTATAGGATTGGGGTCAGGGCTTTGTGATGACCACTGCAATACCTTGACTTTGTTGTCCTTAAGCCATTTTGCCACAACTTTGGAAGTATGCTTGGTGTCATTGTCCATTTGGAACTTCCTGACTGATGTCTTGAGATGTTGCTGCAATATATCCACATAATTTTCCTTCCTCATGATTCCATCTATTTTGTGAAGTGCACCAGTCCCTCCTACAGCAAAGCACCCCCACAGTATAATGCTGCCACCCCCGTGCTTCACGGTTGGGATGGTGTTCTTCGGCTTGCAATTCTCCCCCTTTTCCTCCAAACATAACGATGGTCATTATGGCCAAACAGTTCTATTTTTGTTTCATCAGACCAGAGAACATTTCTCCAAAAAGTACAATCTTTGTCCCCATGTGCAATTGCAAACCATAGTCTGGATTTTTTATGGCGGTTTTGGAGCAGTGGCTTCGTCCTTGCTGAGCGGCCTTTCAGGTTATGTCGATATAGGACTTGTTTTACTATGGATATAGATACTTTTGTACCTGTTTCCTCCAGCATCTTCACAAGGCCCTTTGCTGTTGTTCTGGGATTGATTTGCACTTTTCGCACCAAAGTATGTTAATTTCTAGGAGATAGAATGCATCTCCTTCCTGAGCGGTATGACGGCTGCGTGGCCCCATGGTGTTTATACTTGCGTACTAATGTTTGTACAGATGAACGTGGTACCTTCAGGCGTTTGGAAATTGCTCCCATCGGATGAACCAGACTTGTGGAGGTCTACTATCTCTTTACTGAGGTCTTGGCTGATTTCCTTAGATTTTCCCATGATGTCAAGCAAAGAGGCACTGAGTTTGAAGGTAGGCCTTGAAATACATCCACAGGAACACCTCCAATTGACTCAAATGTCAATTAGCCTATCAGAAGCTTCTAAAGCCATGACATCATTTTCTGGAATTTTCCAAGCTGTTTAAAGGCACAGTCAACTTAGTGCATGTAAACTTCTGACCCACTGGAATTGTGATACAATGAATTATAAGTTAAATAATCTGTCTGTAAACAATTGTTGGAAAAATGACTTGTGTCATGCACAAAGAAGATGTCCTAACCGACTTACCAAAACTATAGTTTGTCAACAAGAAATTTGTGGAGTGGTTGAAAAACGAGTTTTAATGACTCCAACCTAAGTGTATGTAAACTTCCGACTTCAACTGTACAAGCCCTTAACCAACAATGCAGTTCAAGAAATAGAGTTAAGAAAATATTTACCAAATAAACTACAGTAAAAAATTAAAAGTAACACAATAAAATAACAATAACAAGAGTATATACAGGGGGCACCGGTACAGAGTCAATGTGCGGGGGTACAGGTTAGTCAAGGTAATTTTTTCATGTAGGTAGAGGTAATAGACAGCGGGGGGGGTCATAGTCACGGTGGCCATTTTATTAATTGTTCAGAAGTCTTATGGCTTGGGGGTAGAAGCTGTTAAGGAGCCTTTTGGTCCTAGACTTGCCGCTCCGGTACCGCGCGGTAGCAGAGAGAACAGTCTATGACTTGGGTGAATGGAGTCTGACAATTTTTTGGCCTTCCTCTGACACCGCCTAGTATATAGGTCCTGGATGGAAGGAAGCTTGGCCCCAGTGATGTACTGGGCCGTATGCACTACCCTCTGTAGCACCTTACGGTCAGATGCCGACCAGTTGCCATACCAGGCAGTGATGCAACCGGTCAGAATGCTCTCGATGGTGCAGCTGTAGAACTTTCAGGATCTGGGGATCCATGCCAAAACTTTTCAGTCTCCTGAGGGGAAAAAGGTGTTGTCGTTCCCTCTTCACAACTGTGTGTTTGGACCATGATAGTTTGTTAGTGATGTGGACACCAAGGAAGTTGAAACTCTCTACCCACTCCACTACAGCCCCGTTGATGTTAATGGGGGTCTGTTCAGCCCTCCTTTTCCTGTAGTCCACGATCAGCTCCTTTGTCTTGCTCACATTGAGGGAGAGGTTGATGTCCTGGCACCACACTGCCAGGTCTCTGACCTCCTCCCTATAGGCTGTCTCATCGTTGTAGATGATCAGGCCTACCCCTTTCGTGTCGTCAGCAAACTTAAATGGTGTTGGAGTCGTGTTTGGCAACGCAGTCGTGGGTGAACATGGAGTAAAGGAGGGGACTAAGCACGCACCACTGAGGGGCCCCAGTGATGAAGACCAGGGTGGCAGACGTGTTGTTGCCTACCCTTACCACCTGGGGTGGCCCGTCAAGAAGTCCAGGATCCAGTTGCAGAGGGAGGTGTTTAGTCCCAGGATCCTTAGCTTAGTGATGAGCTTTGAGGGCACTTTGGTGTTGAACGCGGAGCTGTACACAATGAACAGCATTCTCACATAGGTGTACCCTTTGTCCTGGATGGCAGGAAGCTTGGCCCCAGTGATGTACTGGGCCATACACACTACCCTCTGTAGTGCCTTGATGTGAGTCATGACCAGCCTTTCAAAGCACTTCAAGGCTACCGACGTGAGTGCTACGGGGCGGTAATCATTTAGGCAGGTTACCTTCCATTCCTTGGGCACAGGAACTATGGTGGTCTGCTTGAAACATGTAGGTATTACAGACTCGGTCAGGGAGAGGTTGAAAATGTCAGTGAAGACACTTGCCAGTTGGTTCGCGCATGCTTTGAGTACACGTCCTGGTAATCCGTCTGGCCCCACGGCTTTGTGAATGATGACCTGTTTAAAAGGTCTTGCTCACATCGGCTACCGAGAGCGTTATCACACAGTCGTCCGGCACAGCTGGTGCTCTCAAGTATGCTTCAGTGTTGCTTGCGAGCATAAAAAGGCATTTAGCTCGTCTGGTAGATTCGCGTCACTGGGCAGCTCGCGGCTGGGTTTCCCTTTGTAGTGCGTAATAGTTTTCAAGCCCTGCCACATCCGACGAGGATCAGAGCCGGTGTAGTAGGATTCAATCTTAATCCTGTATTGATGCTTTGCCTGTTTGATGGTTTGTCTGAGTGCGTAGCAGGATTTCTTATAAGCGTCCGGATTAGTGTCCCGCTCCTTGAAAACTGCAGTTCTAGCCTTTAGCTCGATGCGGTTGTTGCCTGTAATCCATGGCTTCTGGTTGGGATATGTACGTACGGTCACTGTGGGGACAATGTCGTCGATGCACTTTTTGATGAAGCCGATGACTGAGGTGGTATAATCTTCAATGACATTGGAACATATTCCAGTTGTGCTAGCAAAACAGTCCTGTAACGTAGCATCCGCGTCATCTGACCACTTCCGTATTGAGCGAGTCTTCCTGCTTTAGTTTTTGCTTGTAAGCAGGAATCAGGAGGATAGAATTATAGTCAGATTTGCCAAATGGAGGGCGTGGGACAGCTTTGTACGAGTCTCTGTGTGTGGAATAAAGGTGGTCTAGATTTTTTTTTCTCTGGTTGCACGTGACATGCTGGTAGAAATGAGGTAAAACGGATTTAAGTTTGCCTGCATTAAAGTCCCCTGCTACTAGGTTCGTGGTGGTAAATAGACGGATACGAATAATATAGATGAGAACTCCCTTGGTAGATAGTATGGTCTACAGCTTATCATAAGGTGTTCTACCACAGGCGAGCAATACCTCGAGACTTCTTTAATATTAGACATCCCGCGCCAGCTGTTATTGACAAATAGACACACACCCCCGCCCCTCGTCTTACCAGACGTAGCTTTTCTGTCCTGCCGATGCATGGAAAATCCCACCAGCTCTATATTATCCATGTCGTCGTTCAGCCACCACTCAGTGAAACATAAGATATTACAGTTTATAATGTCCTGTTACTAGGATATTCTTGATCTTAGATCATCCATTTTGTTTTCCAATGATTGCACGTTGGCCAATAGTACGGATGGTAGTGGAGGTTTACTCACTCGCCTATAAATTCTCAGAAGGCAGCCTGACCTCTGCCCCCTTTTTCTCCGTCTTTTCTTCACACAAATGACGGGGATTTGGGCCCGTTCCCGAGAAAGCAGTATATCCTTCGCGTCGGACTCGTTAAAGAAAAAATATTTTCGGGTTCGTGTCCAGGCTCTGTCGCAGCCGGCTGCGACCGGGAGGCCCATGGGGCGACGCGCAATTGGCCCAGCGTTGTCCAGGGTATGGGGAGGGTTTGGCCGGCAGGGATGTTCTTGCCCGATCGCGCACTAGCGACTCCTGTGACGGGCCGGACGCAGTGCACGCTGACTCGGTCGCCAGGCGTACGGTGTTTCCTCCGACACATCGGTACGGCTGGCTTCCAGGTTAAGTGGGCACTGTGTCAAGAAGCAGTACGGATCGGTTGGGTTGTGTTTCGAAGGACGCACGACTCTCGACCGTCACCTCTCCCTTGTCCGTACGGGAGTTGCAGTGATGGGACGAGACTAACTACTAATTGGATACCACGAAATTGGGGAGAAAAAGGGGGGTAAAATACCAGAAATCTTTGTCCAGTGCGAGGTGAGTAATCGCTATTCGTTGTTCTTTTCAGTCATAAGAGACGGTAGCAGCAACATTATGTACACAATAAGTTAAAAATAAGTTGCAAACAACGCAAATAAACAAACAAAATAGAACAGTTGGTTAGGAGCCTGTAAAACAGCAGCCATCCCCTCCGGCGCCATTATCTTATTCAAGAAGGCATTTCTGCCTTAAACGTCTCTCCTGTGAATTAGGAATGTCCCACTCGAGAGATCCAGACACATTTTGCCTAGGCTAATGCTGGGTTCTTTCGCTCTAACATAAAATAAATACTGCTAAATTGTTTTTAAAATTTTAAATTACCGACTGTCTAGCTTTTATTTGGAGATTGTTAGTTTTCAAATATTATATTATTAAAACATATATACAGTGCCTTCGGAAAGTATTCAGACCCCTTTACTTGTTCCATATTTTGTTACGTTACAGCCTCCAGGCGTGACACTTGCCATTCAGGCCAAAGAGTTCAATCTTGGTTTCATCAGACCAGAGAATCTTGTTTCTCATGGTCTGAGAGTCTTTAGGTGCCTTTTAGCAAACTCCAAGCAGGCTGTCATGTGCCTTTTACTGAGGAGTGGCGTCCATCTGGCCACTCTACCATAAAGGCATGATTGGGGGAGTGCTGCAGAAATGGTAGTCCTTCTAAAAGGTTCTCCACAGAGGAACTCTGGAGCTCTGTCAGAGTGACCATCGGGTTCTTGGTCACCTCCCTGACCAAGGCCCTTCTCACCAATTGCTCAGTTTGGCCGGGCGGCCAGCTCTAGGAAGAGTCTTGGTGGTTCCAAACTTCTTCCATTTAAGAATGATGGAGGTCACTGTGTTCTTGGGGACCTTCAATGCTGCAGACATGTTTTGATACCCTTCCCCAGATCTGTGCCTCGACACAATGCTGTCTCAGAGCTCTACGGACAATTCCTTCAACCTCATGGCTTGGTTTTTGCTCTGACATGCACTGTCAACTGTGGGACCTTATAGACAGGTGTGTGCCTTTTCAAATCATGTCCAATCAATTGAATTTACCACAGGTGGACTCCAATCAAGTTGTAGAAACATCAAGGATGATCAATGTAAACAGGATGAACCGGAGCTCAATTTCGAATCTAATAGCAAAGGGTCTGATTACTTATGTAAATAAGGTATGTTTTTATTTGTAATACATTTCTAAACACCTGTTTTCGCTTTGCCATTATTGGGTATTCTGTGTAGATTGCTGAGGATTTTTATTTATTTAATCCATTTTAGAATAAGGCTATAATGTTAAAAAAAAAATGGAAAAAGAAAAGCGGTCTGAATACTTTCCGAAAGGCACTGTAGGTCCATAATTTCTTCTACATGCTTTCTCGTTTTAGTCGTTTAAGGTTACACTGACATTGTTTTTGCATCCCAAAAATATATTTCATTTAGGCATTTTTTACTGTTTGGACTTAGGGTCCCGCCCAAGGATTTCAATGGCAGACAAATCCCTGATTGTGTGTGTATATTGATAAAAACACTAAATTTAACCATTTAACAACTGCTCTGTCAGATAATGGCCAATGGCCATCCATTTGCATAGCTGCATGACTCAATCATATGTGGTCGACATAGTACAGTGTCTGAAATGGGATCTAAGAAGTGACTTTGCTTGAGTGTGGATGTGACCGAATGAGAAGTACTATGTGTAAGGGATTTCAGGTTATGATTATTTCAGATTTCTGTGAATATATTATGAGCTTTGCTTAGGTCTCTCCCTTGTGTGGAAATGACTAACAGACATGCTATGCTGTGGCAGTAATATAAACAAGGCAACAGTAAACATGTCATCCCCCACGAATGATGCAGCGCCACCCTTGGGCTAATCAGTGTAATTTTGTAAATAACGGATGTCTATGGCAAGACACATCATTCACACAAGTTTAATCACAATCGGGCCAGTGGTGTCGGAGATATTGCGTGTGACTAACGTATACACAGTTAATTACTATAGCGCCCCCCTTTGTGCCAATCAGTGTAATTTTGTAAATGGCGGATCTCTATGGCACCCAAGTTTCATCAAAATCGGGCCAGTGCTGTCAGATATCGCATGTGACGAACTAATGTACTAACGGACGAGACAAATCCACAGTCCCAACTCCCGATTTCATCATGGGGGACAATAAAAGTCATTTTTACAGTCAACTCCAAGTATATAGGAGGAGTACATGGGAGAAATACACTATGACCTTGTCTTGTTGCATGAAAGTTGCATGAAAGATGCTGTCAGGTTCAATCCATTTGCAGAGTATTCTCAGGAGAAAAGCATGTGAAGATGAAGATTACCTAACATGCCACACAGACGAGATGAGAAAGGAACATTTCTTTTTTTACAACTCAGAAACTTGATACCAGTCTATGTCAAGCAGGTGATCAAATCGGATTCGTGCCTCTACAAAATAATTGCTGATTCATTTGACTGAGCGGTGTCATCTGCATCATATTCCATCCTCCTTTTAAAACGTAGTATAATGCGATTCATCTTAGCGATCTAACCTTGAGTCCCAGACTAGGGATGGGCATTTGAAATTATTTCACTATTCGAATAACATGATCTTTTTCAGGATTTCCGGATAGTCAAAATAAAATAAGAAATATATTTGCGCTACTCTACTGAACAGTCAATGACGCAAAATGCCACAACAGCAGACTGTGCACCGTTTTCAGGGTGCTATTCCGGTAGTATTTGGCCAACAGTTGCCTAGGCTAACAGCAACAGTGAAATAACTGATGTTGGCCATCATAGAACTGATTCGGTTTCACAAAAAAGGTTCTGGTGAGTGTTTTGCATAGATCTGTGTCAGGTCTTGTGGACCATCCGTTGGTGCGCTCCTGTAGGCTAATCACCATTTGAAGTGGGGAAAATAGCATACCGTTGTCAGGGCTGACCAGAGGGCTAAATGTGCTATGATAGTAAAATACCTTTTCATGTAAAACCCAACCGATGAGAGAGAAAATTCGCTTGAAAATTAAACAATCACTAATGTGTGTCCTCAGAACTGTAGGCTACATTTACAGTGCGCAATGGACTGTCAAAGCAACGGGATGTCTGAAGCAGCAGTAGCTCAACGCCCTACATAAACATTACATTCTAAAGATTGTTATTTTATTAGATTAAGCATTTCAAATGTCATGGAATGGTGTGTAACAATGTAACATGGACTATTTAATTTAGACAAAGCTTTTTCCATTGCTAAAATAGGCTAAAAATAAATTAAAAGATGAATACCTTCATAAGTGTTTGAATACTAACATCCGTTTGGGTATCTGGATATGTGATTAACGTGCCCATCCCTAGCCCAGACACTATTAGTGCAATACCAGCAACGGGTATGAGGGCAGTTAAAATCACAACAACCCTTCTAATAAGAACGATTACTGTGATGTTTGGGTTGGGCACTGCCTTGTGATTCCTCTCAAAGCAGTTTAGGCCTGACCGAGCAGCAGCCGGAGAGGAACACTGAGTTAACTATTAAAAATGCAGAGCACTCTCTCCTAACAGCGCTTTCATGTATGGTGGACCATGAGGCGCATACATTAGAGAGCAGGGGTCAAAACATCCTTGGTGTATATTACTGACCACAAAGCTCTGGTGATGGATGATATACAGTGCATTCGGAAAGTATTCAGTCCCCTTGACTTTTTCCACATTTTGTTACGTTACAGCCTTATTATAAAATTGATTAAAATTGTGTTTTCCCCTCAATCTACACACAATTCCCCATAATGACAAAGAAAAAACAGGTTATAAATTTTTGCAAATGTATTACATAAAAAAAATGGAAATATCACATTTACATAAGTATTCACACCCTTTACTCAGTACTTTGTTGAAAAACCTTTGGCACGATTAAAGCCTTGAGTCTTGACTGAGCGGTGTCATCTGCATCATATTCCACCCTCCTTTTAAAACTTTGTATAACGCGATTCATCTTAGCGATCTAGCCTTGAGGCCCAGACTAGGGATGGGCATTTGAAATCATCTCACTATTCGAAAAACATGATATTTTTCAGGATTGGTTTTTGCTCATGGCTTGGTTTTTGCTCTGACGTGCACTGTCAACTGTGGGACCGGACCTTATATTGACACGTGTGTACCTTTCCAAATCATGTCCAATCAATAGAATTTACAACAGGTGGACTCCAATCAAGTTGTAGAAACATCAAGGATGATCAACGGAAACAGAATGCACCGGAGCTCAACTTCGAGTCTCATAGCAAAGGGTCTGAACACTTACGTAATTAAGGTATTTGTTGTTGTTTTTTTCTAAATTTGCTAACATTTCTAACAAACTGTTTTCACTTTGTCATGATGGGGTAGTGTGTGTAGATTGCTGAGGAATCATTTGTATTTAACCCATTTTAGAATAAGTCTAACGTAACAAACTGTGGAAAAATCAAGGGGTCTGAATACTTTCAGAAGGCACTGTAGCTCATCCATCACCAGAGCTTTGTGGTCAGTTTTAAGAGGTCACCTCAGAAGGAACCTCCTGGTAGATAAGGTACAGTATGTCCTGAAAGAGGGAAGGGCAGGGCAGGGGGAGAAGAGACAGCCTGGCAGAAAAGTACTGTGCCTTGAAATGCAGCACACAGATAAATATTTGATGTTTGTAGGATTCTTTGATTAGTGTGCCTCCATTTTCAAAGCAGGCTGCAGCCCCATGGTGCTCCTTTTGTGGATCTTGTAAAACCCCTGAGGCTGACCACACAGGAGCTGAAATTCCTTCAGAGAGAAGCGGTCTTCAAAGCAGAGATAAAGATGTCGTAAAATATTGGAGCTATCACCACGCTGTGATCTGCGTTTTGTCAATGGAGTGTAGCTAAGAGAGAGAGCGATAGCGGCCATCTGAAATAGTGCCAAAGGTCCAGATTCGATGGAGTAAATCTAAAGGTGGTCACACAGGTTAGAGCTAAGACCAGAGTACATTTTACTTCCCCATTCAGTGTAATTGCTAAAGACCGCGATAAATAATTTGTATTTTGCAGACGTACTCACCAAGATAAAAGATCAAGATGAAATTCCTTTGAAATGGGCTTTTCCCAAAGCAAAGCATGAATGTGCAAAAAAGGCCATAAGCAAACAGGAAAACGCTCATCCAGAGGCAGTGCTCCTGGTGACAGGGGACTTTAATGCAGGGAAACTTAAATCCGTTCAACCTCATTTCTACCAGCATGTTAAATGTGCAACCAGAGGGAAAAAACTCTAGACCACCTTTACTCCACACACAGAGATGCGTACAAAGTTCTCACTTCCCCTCCATTTCGCAAATCTGACCATAACTCTATCCTCCTGATTCCTGCTTATAAGCAAAAACGAAAAGCAGGAAGCACCAGTGACTCGGTTAATAAGGAAGTGGTCAGATGACACAGATGCTAAGCTACAGTACTGTTTTGCTAGCACAGACTGGAATATGTTCCGGGATTCTTCCGATAGCATTGAGGAGTACACATCAGTCACTGGCTTCATCAATAAGTGCATCGATGACGTCGTCCCAACAGTGACTGTACGTACATACCCCAACCAGAAGCAATGGATTACAGGTAACATCCGCACTGAGATAAAGGGTAGAGCTGCCGAATTCAAGGAGCGGGACTCTAACCCGGACGCTTATAAGACATCCCGCTATGCCCTCCGACGAACCATCAAACAGGCAAAGCATCAATACAGGACTAAGATTGTATCGTACTACACCGGCTCCGACGCTCGTCGGATGTGGCAGGGCTTGGAAACTATTACAAAGGGAAGCACAGCCGCGAGCTGCCCAGTGACACAAGCCACGAGACAAGGTAAATCACTTATGCTCGCGTCGAGGCAAGCAAAACTGAAGCATGCATGAGAGCATCAGCTGTTCCGGATGGCTATGTGATCACGCTCTCTGTAGCCGATGTGACCAAGAATTTTAAGCAGGTCAACATTCACAAGGCAGCAGGGCCAGATGGATTACCAGGACGTGTACTCCGAGCATGCACTGACCAACTGGCAAGTGTCTTCACTGACATTTTCAACATATCCCTGACTGTGTCTTTAATACCAACATGTTTCAAGCAGACTCTTGTGCCCAAGAACACTAAGATAACCTGCTTAAATGACTACCGACCCGTAGCACTCACGTCTGTAGCCATGAAGTTCTTTTAAAGGCTGGTCATGGCTCACATCAACACCATTATCCCAGAAACCCTAGACCCACTCCAATTTGCATACCGCCCCAACAGATCCACAGATGATGCAATCTCTATTGCACTCCACACTGCCCTTTCCCACCTGGACAAGAGGAACATCTTTGTGAGAATGCTATTCATTGACTACAGCTCAGCGTTCGACACCATAGTGCCCTCAAAGCTCATCACTAAGCTAAGGACCCTGGGACTAAACACCTCTCTCTGCAACTGAATCCTGGACTTCCTGACGGGCCGCCCTCAGGTGGTAAGGGTAGGTAACAACACATCTGCCACGCTGATCCTCAACACGGGTGACCCTCAGGGGTGCGTGCTCAGTCCCCTCCTTCACTCCATGTTCACCCATGACTGCATGGCCAGGCACGACTCCAATAACATCATTAAGTTTGCTGACGACACAACAGTGGTAGGCCTGATTACCGACAACGATGAGACAGCCTATAGGGAGGAGGTCAGAGACCTGGCCGTGTGGTGCCATGATAACAACCTCTCCCTCAATGTGATCAAGACAAAGGAGATGATTGTGGACTACAGGGGGAAAAAAAGAGGACTGAGCACGCCCCCATTCTTATCAACAGGGCTGTAACGGAACAGGTTGAGAGCTTCAAGTTCCTTGGTGTCCACATCACCAACAAACTATCATGGTCCAAACACACCAAGACAGTCGTGAAGAGGACACGACAAAGCCTATTCCCCCTCAGGAGACTGAAAAGATTTGGCATGGGTCCTCAGATCTTCAAAAGGTTCTACAGATGCACCATCAAGAGCATCCTGACTGGTTGCATCGCCGCCTGGTATGGCAACTGCTCTGCCTCCGACCGCAAGGCACTACAGAGGGTAGTGCGTACGGCCCAGTACATTACTGGGGCCAAGCTTCCTGCCATCCAGGACCTCTATACCAGGCGGTGTCAGAGGAAGGCCCTAAAAATTGTCAAAGACTCCAGCCACCCTAGTCATAGACTGTTCTCTCTGCTACCGTACGGCAAGCGGTACGGGAGCACCAAGTCTAGGTCCAAAAGGCTTCTTAACAGCTTCTACCCCCAAGCCATAAGACTCCTGAACAATTAATCATGGCTACCCGGACTATTTGCATCCCCTCTTTTGCGCTGCTGCTACTCTGTATATTATCTATGCATAGTCACCCATATATACATATTACCTCAATTACCTCGACTAACCGGTGCCCCCGCACATTGACTCTGTACCGGTACCCCCTGTATATAGCCTCCCTACTGTTCTTTTATTTTACTTCTGCTCTTTAATTATTTGCTATTTAAATTTTTTACTTAACATTTCCTTAAAACTGCACTGTTGGTTTAGGGCTTATAAGTAAGCATTTCACTGTAAGGTCTACACCTGTTGTATTCGGCGCATGAAGCAAATAAAATTTGATTTGATTGTACAATATTTGCAATAACAATAATATGCATGTCAATCTCTCCTGGCTTAAAGTAGAAGAGAGATTGACTTCATCACTACATGTTTTTGTGAGAGGTATTGAAATGTTGAAACTACAAGGACACAGCTCAGACACTTGGCAGCAGTTAATGGGGATCCATAATAAATACATAACTTCACCAACTTCTGCTTTTTTTTACCCATCTACCAATAGGTACCATTCTTTGCGAGAAATTGGAAAACCACCCTGGTCTTTGTGGTTGAAATTCACTGCTCAACTGAGGGTCCTTACAGATAATTGTATGTGTAGGGTACGGAGATGAGGTAGTCATTAAAAAATCATGTTAAACACTATTATTGCACACAGACTGAGTCCATGCAACCTATGTGACTTATTAAGCAAATTTGTACTCCTGAACGCATTTAGGCTTCCCATAACAAAGGGGTTGAATACTTATTGACAACACATTTCATTTTTTATTAATTTGTTTAACAAAAACTCTAAAAACATAATTCCACTATGACATTATATGGTATTGCCATGTGACACAAAATCTCAATTTAATAAATTTTACATTCAGGCTGTAACAAAATGTGGAATTAGTCAAGGGGTGTGAATACTTTATGAAGGCACTGTATATGAAAATGTGTTCGCTAAAATAAGTCAATAATTAGGCCTAACGCTCACACGTCTCGTTGGTGTATTGAAAAGTGCAACTAGGCCTACAAAGGCGTCCTACATTTTAAGACCGTGAGGTTATTCTCCAATTATTATGACTGTTGCGGTTGGTGATGAATTACATAAAAACTAGCAGCGCAGGAACCCCAAGACAAAGTTTGCCCAACATTTATTTCAGCACAACTCCAGTCTCTATTAGCAGGTCCAATCAAGTATCAGTTGCATTTATCAAAACTCCGTTTAGAATATTTTCCTGGCCATGTGATCAGATCAGGAAAACCCTGGGACCTAGTTATAGGAAAACATTCCAGGGCCCAACCTTAATAGATCCTGGTCTCCTCCCAAAAAGGGTTCTCTCCCCCAGCTATTTTATCAATGGCAATTTGAATGCACAGAGATACCATGACGAGATCCTAAGGCCCATTGTCGTGCCATTCATCCGCCTCCATCCCCACATGTTTCCGCATGATAATTCACAAGTTTGGACAGCACAGTACAGTAGAGCATCATTTCAGGGGCGTGCATCACAAGCAGTCATTTGTAACATTTTACTTTCTCTATTAGCACAGGCAAGTCTGATTAGGCATAGCAATAGTCATTTATTACTTAATATATGGCTCTGGGCTTAGCTATACCACAGCCTCTGCCATAGAAACAAAACGAGCTTGGCTTTATGTCCGTGGTTGCACCTTTGCAATGCAGAAAACCGTCTGTAGCTCAATTCGTTCAAAACTAGAGACCTATTTTACCGGAGAAAAAATAATTATGGTGCAGTTACTTAATCTATAAAAAGGTTTGTCACAGAAATTAGTGGTATGGGCAGATGGAGGTCATTTATATTAAATTAATTAATTGGGACATTTTAGGTGTACCGTAGAATTTTATATCCCATCAAGGTGTGCCACAGTTCAAAAAAGGTTGGAGTACAGTAAAGTTCAGTACAGCACACATTTTACATTACATTTTAGTCATTTAGCAGACGCTCTTATCCAGAGCGACTCACAGTTAGTGTGTGCATACATTTTTCATACTGGCCCCCCGTGGGAATTGAACCCACAACCCTGGCGTTGCAAGCGCCATGCTCTACCAACTGAGCTACAGGAGGGCCCATACTAAATGGAGTGTCTCAAATTTACATACAGAATAATACGAAATGCTACGAGAGCACGTTGGTTATATACTTAGAAAATGGTTTGCACTACAAAAGGCACCTCCTGCTTCATGACAGGTCAGTTCTCAATACTACAGCACGTCTTTGAACCAAAACTTGGTAAAACATTTTGGCATGAAAGACCAAACATTTGGAACAGCCCAACTGCCGTGACAAACATGATTATTTCATTCAATTTCAGCAACAGAGTATCTGTAACAATTACAGAGGGAGATATTGGCATTGACCTATAGATTTACATGTCCTATTGTTAGCTGAACTAGATCTGGACCTGCCAATGAAATGCTTTCAATCCACCCACTGGAAACCCTTATAGCTCACACGAGTATAGTACAGGATAATGCACTGTATTGTACTGTACATATCTACATTACTGTACTGAACATATCTACTTCACTGTACTGTACTGTCCAAACTTGTGAAACAGATGTCTATGATTGGTTCAGATTTGCTCTGGTCCGGACCAATGAAATGTGGTCTTGTTTGGGGGTGGAGTTCATTAGAATAATAGGATACTGCATATTTCTACCTTTGTGTACCGATTCAGGATATTTATGGTATTTTAATAGGATCCCCATTACCTGTTGTGAAATCAGCAGCTACTCTTCCTGGGGTCCACACAAAACATGACATAATACAGAACATTAATAGACAAGAAGAGCTCAAAGACAGATAACATACTTTTTTTTTTTAAAGGCACACGTAGCCTGCATATCAATACATAAACTATCTAGGTGAGAGGCATTTCACCGTGAGGTGTTGCTTTATCTGTTGTTTGAAACCAGGTTTGCTGTTCATTTGAGGAATATCAGATGGAACGGAGTTCATGCAATAATGGCTCTATATAATACTGTACACTTTCTTGAATTTGTTCTGGATTTGGGGACTGTGAAAAGACCCCTGGTGGCATGTCTGGTGGGGTAAGCATGTGTGTCAGAGCTGTGTGTAAGTTGACTATGCAAACAATTTGGAATTTTCAACATATGAATGTTACTTATAAAAATAAGTGATGCAGTCAGTCTCTCCTCAACTCTAAGCCAAGAGAGGCCGGCATGCATAGTATTTATATTAGCCCTCCGACTACAATGAAGAGCAAGACGTACCCCTCTGTTCTGGGCCAGCTGCAGCTTAACTAGGTCTTTCCTTATAGCACTTGACCACACGACTGGACAATAATCAAGATATGACCAAACTAGCCACACCATTCATTAACAGATTCAGCTGAGGCCTAGAACTTGGGGAATGATTTGTACCAAATTCAATGCTCTTAGTTTTAGAGATGTTCAGGACCAGTTTATTACTGGCCATCCATTTCAAAACAGACTGCAACTCTTTGTTAAGGGTTTCAGTGACTTCATTAGCTGTGGTTGCTGATGCGTATATGGTTGAATCATCAGCATACATGGACACACATGCTTCATATCCAAGATGGCATAGCAGTGCAGTCGTGTTTTCTGTAGTGTCCTCATGTAAATAGCCTGTTTTTAGTTTTTTTGTCTTTTTCGTATATATCACTTTCCATCCTTTAACTAAATATACTTTCCTGCAACCCGCCTCACCCAATGTGGAACGGATTCTATTATTTCTTCATACATTTTTATCCAGAACCTCTGGCTGAAGCTAGCCAGCTAACTAGCTACTTGCTATTAGCCACCGTTAGCGGTCTTCACCATTGTCAGTGGCCTGCACTACCTACCAGCTAGCTCTAGCCTGGACAATTATCAGCCAGTCTGCACATCGCGCTATCGAGCCAGAGCATACTGGATTTTCTGCCGGAATCACTGAATCACTGGACCTTAACATCATATCATCGCAACTAGCTAGCTGCAACCGAAAGGCTGTTGTTATTGTTGGCTAATCACCACTGTCCTGAAGCTAACTCCAGTTAGCCTTGAGCTAGCCTCGAGCCAGGCCCATCTCCCGGCTATCTACCTCTCTGTCAACCGGACGGGACCTCCTAGTGCTGACACGGAGCCCCGCCGATCCGTCACGAATGGTCTGCCGACGTAATCGTCTGATGTGGTTTCAACAGGCTTCCCGTTGCGACGACCACGAAGATCCATCTGCTAGCCCCGGCCCGCTAGCACGCGCAATCAACAGCCGTGCCTAATGCTCGCCTGTGCTGTAGCAGCCTACGAACTGCTCCCGGACATACTTATTGCTGTTCACTGGACCTTATGATCACTCAGCTACACTTTCGTCGCCATTACCAGCTGTTGTCTTAGCTCTCTCAAATAACACCTAGGACTGCTTTATGCCTCTCTCCCATGTCAATATGCCTTGCCTATTGCTGTTTCAGTTAGTTCTAACTGTACTTTTTCAATGTAGAGCCCCCAGTCCTGCTCAACCAGTCTCAGATAGCTCCTTTGTCCCACCCCCCACACACGCGGAGACCGGCTCAAATCGGTGCCTCCAGTGATGCTATCTCGTTCATCGTTACCCAACGCTTAGGTTAAGCTCCACTGTACTCATATCCTTGTCTGTACATAATGCCCTGAATCTATTCTACAACACCCGGAAATCTGTCCCTTTTTTTCTCTGTACCCAACACACTAGAAGACCAATTCTCAAAGCCTTTAGCCGTATCCTTATTCTACTCCTCCTCTGTTCCTCTGGTGATGTAGAGGTTAACCCAGGCCCTGTAGCACCCAGTATCACTCCCGCTCCCCAGGTGCTATCATTTGTTGACTTCTGTAACCGCAAAAGCCTTGGTTTCTTCCACGTTAACGTCAGAGTTTTAGTTATTCACTGCGTGAGCACACTCCGCCAACCCTGATGTTCTAGCAGTGTCTGAATCCTGGCTTAGGAAGGCCACCAAAGATTCTGAAATGTCCATTCCCAACTACAACATTATCCATCTATATAGAACTGCCAAAGGGGGTGGAGTTGCAATCTACAGTAGAGATAGCCTGCAGAGCTCTATCATACCATCCAGGTCTGTGCACAAACAGTTTAAGCTTCTACTTCTAATCCACCTTTCCAGAAATAAGTCCCTCAGTGTTGCGGATTGCTACAGACCCCCCTCAGCCCCCAGCTGTGCCCTGAACACCATGTGAATTGATTGCCCCCCCATCTATCCTCAGAGTTCGTATTGCTTGGTGACCTAAACTGGGATATGCTTAACACCCCAGCCGTCCTACAATCTAAACTAGATGCCCTCAATCTCACACAAATTATCAAGGAACCTACCAGGTACAACCCTAAATCCGTTAACATGGGCACCCTCATAGATATCATCCTGACTAATTTACCCTCTAAATACACGTCCGCTGTCTTCAACCAGGATCTCAGCAATCACTGCCTCATTGCCTGCGTCCGTAATGGGTCCGCGGTCAAACGACCACCCCTCATCACTGTCAAACGCTCCCTAAAACACTTCAGCGAGCAGGCCTTTCTAATTGACCTGGCCCAGGTATCCTGGATGGATATTGACCTAATTCCGTCAGTAGAGGGTGCATGTTTGGCCTTTAAAAGTGCTTTCCTCTCAATCTTAAATAAGCATGCCCATTCAAAAAATTCAGAACAAAGAACAGATATAGCCCCTGGTTCACCCCAGACTTGACTGCCCTTGACCAACACAAAAACATCCTGTGGCGTACTGCATTAGCATCGAACAGCCCCCGCGATATGCAACTTTTCAGGGAAGTCAGGAACCAATATACACAATCAGTTAGGAAAGCAAAGGCTAACTTTTTCAAACAGAAATGTGCATCCTGTAGCACTAACTCCAAAAAGTTTTGGGACACTGTAAAGTCCATGGAGAATAAGAGCACCTCCTCCCAGCTGCCCACTGCACTGAGGCTCGGAAACATTCAATACGATAATCGAAATTTTCAACAAGCATTTTGCTACGGCTGGCCATGCTTTCCACCTGGCTACCCCTACCCCGGCCACCAGCTCTGCACCCTCCGCTCAAACTTGCCCATGACCCCCCCCCTCCCCCTTCACCCAAATGCCGATAGCTGATGTTCTGAAAGAGCTGCAAAATCTGGACCCCTACAAATCAGCTGGGCTAGACAATCTGGACTATTTCTTTCTAAAATTAGCCACCGAAATTGTCGCAACCCCTATTACCAGCCTGTTCAACCTCTCTTTTGTATCGTCTGAGATCCCCAGAGATTGGAAAGCTGCCGCAGTCATCCCCCTCTTCAAAGGGAGTGACACTCTAGATCCAAACTGTTACAGACCTACATCCATCCTGCCCTGCCTTTCTAAAGTATTTGAAAGCCAAGTTAACAAACAGATCACCGACCATTTCGAATTCCACCGTACCTTCTCCGCTACGCAATCTGGTTTCCGAGCTGGTCATGGGTGCACCTCAGCCACGCTCAAGGTCCTAAACGATATAATGACCGCGATCGATAAAAGACAGTACTGTGCAGCCGTCTTCATTGACCTGGCCAAGGCTTTTGACTCTGTCAATCACCGCATTCTTATTGGCAGACTAAATAGCCTTGGTTTCTCAAATGACTGCCTCGCCTGGTTCACCAACTACTTCTCAGATAGAGTTCAATGTGTCAAATCGGAGGGCCTGTTGTCTGGACCTCTGGCAGTCTCTATGGGGGTGCCACAGGGTTCAATTCTCGGGCCGACTCTATTCTCTGTGTATATCACTGATGTTGCTCTTGCTGCTGGTGACTCTCAGATCCACCTCTACGCAGACGACACCATTTTGTATACATCTGGCCCTTCATTGGACACTTAACAAACCTCCAAACAAGCTTCAATGCCATACAACACTCAATCCGTGGCCTCCAACTGCTCTTAAAACGCTAGTAATACTAAATGCATGCTCTTCAATCGAACGCTGCATGCACCCGCCTGCCCGACTAGAATCACTACTCTTGGCGGGTCTGACTTAGAATATGTGGACAACTACAAATACCTTCCAGACTCACATTAAGCATCTCCAATCCAAAGTTAAATCTAGAATCGGCTTCCTATTTCGCAACAAAGCCTCCTTCACTCATGCTGCTAAACATGCCCTCGTAAAACTGACTATCCTACCGATCCTTGACTTCGGCGATGTCATTTACAAAATAGCTTCCAACACTCTACTCAGCAAATTGGATGTAGTCTATCACAGTGCCATCCGTTTTGTCACCAAAGCCCCATATACTACCCACCATTGTGACCTGTACGCTCTCGTTGGCTGGCCCTCGCTACATATTCGTCGCCAAACCCACTGGCTCCAGGTCATCTATAAATCACTTCTAAGCAAATCCCCGCCTTATCTTAGCTCATTGGTCACCATAGCAACACCCACCCGCAGTATGCGTTCCAGCAGGTAATTCTCACTGGTCATCCCCAAAGCCAACACCTCCTTTGGTCGCCATTCCTTCCAGTTCTCTGCTGCAAATGACTGGAACGAACTGCAAAAATCTCTGAAGCTGGAGACACTTAGCTCCCTCACTATCTTTAAGCATCAGTTGTCAGAGCAGCTTACCGATCACTGCACCTGTACACAGCCTATCTGTAATTAGCCCACCCAACTACTTCATCCCCATATTGTTATTTACATAGTTATTTATGTTGCTCATTTGCACCCCAGTATCTCTATTTGCATATCATCTTCTGCACATCTATCACTCCAGTGTTAATTCTAAATTATAATTGTAATTATTTTGCACTATGGCCTATTTATTGCCTTACCTTCATAACTTACTACATTTGCACACACTATATAGATTTTCTATTGTGTTATTGACGTTTTGTTTATTCCATATGTAACTCTACGTTGTTGTTGTTTTTACCGCACTGTTTTGCTTTATCTTGGCCAGGTCGCAGTTGTAAATGAGAACTTGTTCTCAACTGGCTTACCTGGTTAAATAAAGGTGAAAAATACAACAACAAAAATAATTCTAATACCAGGTCATTGGTAAAAATAGAAAGTGTAGAGGGCATAGAGAGCTGCCCTGCAGTACACCACATTTTACATTTTTGACATTAGAGAAGCTTCCATTAAAGAAGACCCTCGAGTTATATTAGATAGATACAGTGGTGGAAAAAGTATTTAGTCAGCCACCAATTGTGCAAGTTCTCCCACTTAAAAAGATGAGAGAGGCCTGTAATTTTCATCATAGGTACACGTCAACTATGACAGACAAATTGAGAAAAAAAAATCCAGAAAATCACATTGTAGGATTTTTTATGAATTTATTTGAAAATTATGGTGGAAAATAAGTATTTGGTCAATAACAAAAGTTTCTCAATACATTGTATATACCCTTTGTTGGCAATGACACAGGAATTTGTAAGTCCTCTGATAAACCAATGTCAAACGTTTTCTGTAAGTCTTCACAAGGTTTTCACACACTGTTGCTGGTATTTTGGCCCATTCCTCCATGCAGATCTCCTCTAGAGCAGTGATGTTTTGGGGCTGTCGCTGGGCAACACGGACTTTCAACTCCCTCCAAAGATTTTCTATGGGGTTGAGATCTGGAGACTGGCTAGGCCACTCCAGGACCTTGAAATGCTTCTTACGAAGCCACTCCTTCGTTGCCCGGGCGGTGTGTTTGGGATCATTGTCATGCTGAAAGACCCAGCCACGTTTCATCTTCAATGCCCTTGCTGATGGAAGGAGGTTTTCACTCAAAAATCTCACGATACATGGCCCCATTCATTCTTTCCTTTACACGGATCAGTCGTCCTGGTCCCTTTGCAGAAAAACAGCCCCAAAGCATGATGTTTCCACCCCCATGCTTCACAGTAGGTATGGTGTTCTTTGGATGCAACTCAGCATTCTTTGTCCTCCAAACACGATGAGTTGAGTTTTTACCAAAAAGTTCTATTTTGGTTTCATCTGACCATATGACATTCTCCCAATCCTCTTCTGGATCATCCAAATGCACTCTAGCAAACTTCAGGCGGGCCTGGACATGTACTGGCTTAAGCAGGGGGACACGTCTGGCACTGCAGGATTTGAGTCCCTGGCGGCGTAGTGTGTTACTGATGGTAGGCTTTGTTACTTTGGTCCCAGCTCTCTTTTTTTCTCAATTTGTCTGTCATAGTTGACGTGTACCTATGATGAAAAGTACATGCTTCTCTCATCTTTTTAAGTGGGAGAACTTGCACAATTGGTGGCTGACTAAATACTTTTTCCCCCACTGTAGCTCTGAATCCACAATATGGCAGAGGTTGAAAAGCCATAACACATAAGCTCTCAACAACAGGTTATGGTCAATAATGTCAAAGGCTGCACTGAAATCTGACAGTACGCTCCCACAAATCATCTTATTATCAATTTCTTTCAACCAATCATCAGTAATTTGTGTCAGTGCAATACATGTTGAGTGCCCTTCTCTATAAGCATGCTGAAAGTCAGTTGTTAATTTGTTTACAGAGAAATAGCATTGTATTTTGTAATTGTAACAGTTTGCTAAGAGCTGGCAGGAAGCTGACAGGTCTGCTGTTAGAACCAGTAAAGGCCGCTTTACCACTAGCGGTATGACTTTGGCTTCCCTCCAGGCCTGAGGACAAAGACTTTCCTCTAGGCTCAGATTAAAGATAAGACAGATAAGAATGGCTATAGAGTCAGCTACCATCCTCAGTAGCTTTTCATGTAAATTGTCAATGCCAGGAGGTTTGTCATTATTGATCGATAACAATTTTTTCACCTCTCCCACATTAACTTCACAAAATCCAATGCTTTTCTTTCATTATATATGTTTTTTATGCTCGAGTACGATGGCTCACTGTTTGTTGTTGGCATTTACTGCCTAAGTTTGTCCACTTTGCCAATGAGGTAATCATTAAAATAATTGGCAACATCAAATGGTTTTGTGATGAATAAGCCATCTGATTCGATGAAAGATGGAGTTGAATGTCTTTCTGCCCATAATTTCATTTAAAGTACTCCAACGTTATTTTCCATCATTCTTTATATCATTGACCTTGGCTTCATAATACAGTTTCTTCTTAGTGAGTTTAGTAACATCATTTCTCAATTTGCAGTAAGTCAGCCAGACTTATTAGCCACTCCCTTTGCCCCATCTCTTTCAACCATACAGTTTTTCAATTACTCATCAATCCATGAAGTCTTAACAGTTCTAACAGTCAGTTTCTTAACAGGTGCATGTTTATCAATAATTGGAAGAAGCAATTTCATAAATTCATCATGTGCAGCGTCTGGATGCTCCTTATTCGTCACATCAGACCAACAAATATTTGTAACATCATCCACATAATAGTCACAGCAAAATATTTTGCATGATCTCTTATACACTATTTATGGCCCAGCTTTTGGAACTTTGGCTTTCACCACAAAGACAATGATATTCATATCCATAATTATGCATTTCTGTATAGTACAGATCAAGGACCAACGATGTAATTCCGTTACCATAATTCCGTTAACGGATGTAAATACACTTCACATACAGTAGATCAATAACCCAAATAAATAAACTTAAGGTGTCATGTTCTGCAGACATCTTTGAATCTTAATTCGGAGCAGATATTTAAGAGTTTTAGGAACAAGTGGTCGCATAGAAAACTGTTTTTACTGTAATTATTTGCATCTGCACAGTTCTTCCATTAAATGTGCTTTTGGAAATCAATGGTTTTTGTTTGGCATACATTTGAAAGTAAAAAATATGAGTCAAAGCATAATTCTGTTACTGAGAAATGTTCCTTCATCTATTTCACATGATGTGAAGCAGCTCCCTGACATGTGATGGGAGCAAGGGCCCTATACAATAGACAGACAAAATACAAAAACAATTCCAAATGTCTTATCCCCCAAGTGACCCATGATGCTACATATTCTGTATACCGTCGCTGACCATGAATCGTTCCCTCTTACCTCTATGCTGGTGCTAAGGCTTGGCAGAGTGTCTGAGGTCACCGTTGTGCTTTGGAAGCTAGAGAAATCCCACAGGTTGACCGGTGGCATGGGCTCCGACGCCTTCGGGGACTCCACACCTTTCTGATTATCCAATAAGGTCACTTCGTAAAATTCCTGGATATCTGCAGCAAGACAGGAGAGATAGTTTCGTTACATTTATTTTGTTTGTTTATTTGGACAGATAAAAAAAACAGCATTCAAAACAAAGTTTTTTAAAAACATATAGGAAGAAAAGGACGCATGCGTCATGTTCTGTTTATGTTGGCATTCATTACCCCCTTCTGTTAGTCTGTATTACTTTCCTCTGGTGTTATTCTGCATCACGTCAACTTTTTGGGTCATTACAACTCATAACAGCCATGTTGTCAGTAATATGGCAACTCAAGTGCTACTGAATACACCCAGCTAGAGTACTAATACATCTCAGTATACTGGTGTAATAAACTGATTGCTGAACTTAATTGTTGGGAGGCAGGATCTGAGTTGGCTGGGGTTAGCAGTCAGTTTTAAATTAGGATCTCAAGGAACACCCACCAGGAATCCTGCCATAGCTGTAGGCATATTCACACTGACGTTCTGAGGAAAGGAACTGAATCCTACTGACATGATTACCTGTCCTAAACTGGAGTTGATTACCAGTGTTGTTGTATGTTATAAATAGTTAGGTAAACTGGAATGAACCACCCAAGATATAGACGTAAGTGGTAGCTGCAGTGAGAGCTTGGAGGGGGATGAGGGAGGGGCTGTAAAGGACATTCACAGCTGTTACAACTTTCATCAGGTTACACTCGCGCGTGGCACAGAGGTCAGTCACTTATTCTTGTCTGAGCAACAACTGGACTTGGCAAGAGAGACTACCCTGTGTAAACTTCTCTGTGTGCCTTCCATGCCAAACATTTAGGAAGCATTACACAAATCTCGTGACATGAATAAACTGCTGAACTATTGACAAAGTAATGGACTAAACCGAGTCTGGGGAATGGTTCTCGAGATCTAGGCGTAACCGTAAGTAGCCTAACTAATTTCTGTTTAATGTTTAATTTTCATACAATCATTGCAGAAGGCAATATAGGCCTAGGACTTTTTTCCCCCAATTTCATGATATACAATTCATAGTTACAGTCTTGTCCCATCGCTGCAACTCCCGTACGGACTCTGGAATGGCGAAGGTCAAGAGCCATGCGTCCTCCGAAACACGACCCTGCCAAGCCGCACTGCTTCTTGACAAACTGCTCGCTTAACCCGGAAGCCAGCCGCACCAATGTGTCGGAGGAAATACTGTACAATTGGCGACCGAGGTCATCGTGCATGCGCCCGGCCCGCCACAAGGAGTTGCTAGAGCGCGATGGGACAAGGACATCCCGGACAACGCTGGGTCAATTGTGCGCCACCTCATTGGTCTCCCGGTCACAGCCGGCTGCGACACAGACTGGGATCGAACCCTTGTCTGTAGTGACGCCTCAAGCACTGCGATGCAGTGCCTTAGACTGCTGCGCCACTCGGGAGGCCCTGAGTGTTTTTTTCTTGACTCAAGTGTTTACTTCCTCACAGAATGTTATCACCAACTTATTTTCCCCTGTAGTACAACCATTCCTTCCAAATGTTTATCACTGTCATAACTAGGAATTTTGACAAGTAGTTAAGTAATTACAACTGACAACACTCAAGTCACAGGCTGCAAAAGAGATGTACTCAAAACTGTTGGAAACTAGGCTAATCCCAGTTTAAAAAGGTATGGTAAACTTTTCTTTGACTTGTATGCGTTTTCAGTCAGCCACATTCTCTAAGAGATTGTATTAGGTCAGTGGTCACCAACCGGTCGATCGCAATCAACTGGTTGATCTTCAAGGCATTCCTAGTCGATCACCAAATATTTCTGAAAAAAAACAACGATAAAGCCTTGCGTTCCTGTTTTTTTGGTTTTATTTCACACTGTTGGTGGTATATGCACTTGATTCAACAGCCCTAGCGCTGGAAAGGCAACGTATTCCCATTTTGAACCATGTGTCTGAAGGTAGAACTCCACCTATCCGGCAGGCCCAGAGAGCAAATCAAGTGCACCTATAGGCCTACCGCTGGCCAATCAGAAAGGTCCGATCACCGTATCTGCACAGTTTCCTTGAGCAATAGACTGTAAAAAGAAGCTTCGAACGCACACCAAAGTTGATACTGGGAGATTTAAAAACTTTTAAAACCATGACTAGAGACTCAGCGAATACAGCAAAGAGCTGCTGTTTTTATGTGTAAGTTAATGTTTAAGTAGTTATTCACGCCTTTATAAGCCATAAAATGTGCAATCTCCCTACTTCCACAAGCTACAACCAGCACTGCTGCTGCAATGAATGAGTATGGCAAAGTGTTCCGATAAGCTTGCGTTATTATTAGCGGCTTGTCTTTTTAATAGATTCATATTTCACTTTCTTTGGTCATAGGAGTAACATGAATTGCATGAGGCAGAATGCAGTGCGACTTGAGTTCCGCCATCAGCGTTGTTACAAGCTTTGGTATTTCCATTTATATTTTGAGGTTGGACTTTAGCACGTATAGCACGTTAGAACATAGGGCGCACTGATTGGTCACCTCGTTAGTCAGTATGGGTTACACCTGTGCTGGTTGCCATCTCGTTAATGGGGAGGTGTTTCACCTGTGCTGGCCCAGGTGCTATTTAAGAGTGGCTGGCCCAGTGCTCCAGTTGTCTTGAGAGATGTGGAGGGTCAACACCTTTGATTGGCTCTCCCTATTTAGATTTCTAGACAAACAATCCTTTATCTGATCTTCCATGATTTTGTTTTGCTCCACCTTTTTGGTTTGCTTCCTATCTTTAAGTTTGGTGTGGGTTTTTCTTTTGTTTGCCTCTTCTTGGGCAAATTTAGTTGGCGTCTTTTAGGTTCCAGTTGTTGTTGCTTGTCAACTTTCATTGGACACCCCCATGAGCATCTTTCAGAACCCCTCCTAAACCCCCACCTGTTTAGTTTAAGTTGTCAGTGACTTTGTTAGTTCCTCCTTCTGTTTGAGTGACATTGTGGTTTTCTTGCTGGGGAACGTAACAGCTTGAAGACTGTCTCCCCTTTTCTCAGCGGAGAAAAGGAAGACAGCGGGACGGTGAGAGTGCAGCCTCAGCGCTGCTCCCTCCCTCCCCTCGGACTGACCATCAGATGCAGGCCATCAGTCCCCAAAAAATATATATAGAATATTATTATGCTCACTTAGCTGTGCCTCACAAGTAATACAACAAATTATCTATTACCAGGGTGGTCATAATGTATTGGGCCTCTTTGCTACAGAGCGGTAGATCTCTGCTTACATTTTGACTCAGAAAGTGATCTTGACTCAAAAGGTTGGTAACCACTATTAGGTGAACCATACTGACCACAAGTTGGGAGATTACCTTCCTATCTATTCCGAGATCATTAGCAGTGATCCAGTGCCATTATGCAAAGACCTAGATCCTAGCCAAACTGGCATTTCTTAATTTGTGGATTCATATTTATGTAATAACCTGAACAATAATAATGAAATGCCATAATAACATTCACTTCTAGGTAGAGCTGTGACGTAATTGAATAACCGTGTAACTGACTTCTGGATGAATACCGTCATGAAATTAAAATAACCGTTTACAGGTGCAATATGCAGAACTTGCTCAGCCATTTCCTGGACGCAAAAATTTTAATAATTTGCCTAATTTCCATTTGTGAGACAAAACAAGCAATGGGTAGTGTAGACAATCATTGTACCATCTAAACCGCTGTGCAATCATTTTTAATTAAACCAAAAATAGTATTTGACTTTTTCAAACTGGTGTACAAAACCATAAGTAAGACGCAAAAACAAAACTTAAGAACGTGAAGCATAGAAATAGCGCACATAGAACAGATCTACCGCTTCTTAACACTTGCTTTCAATGAGTGACATATCTATACCACACATTTCTATGTGAATTTGGACAAGTCACCCAAAAAGTTAAATATTGCAGCTTTAAAATAGGCCTACATCAATTTTGGTAAAATAAATGTTTCATTAACTTTATTTTCATGTAGATAAACTTTACCTAACAGCGGGAGTATTTACTAATTATTATACGCAATTGTTTTGCTAACTTAGAGAGTCTACTAAACTGTCTACAGATCTCCTCCCCTTTCCAACTGTCGTTTGATGCTCCAGCAGCTAAACCGCTAGATGTGCGGGGGTGTAGAATTGCTAGTCTATGGCACTTGATGCGTGAACTTTCTTTTATACAATACACATTTCCATTGCTTGCTAGTAAAAAAATAGGTCTGATTTTTAAAAAAGGTTGAATGTGTGACTATCCAATAATTATTCAACAGCAGTCAAGGTTGTTCTGGCTCTGAGGCCTAGAATGTGCGAATGTTGTGTCAAATGGACAAACCACTCCAACCTAGAATGGAATAATTTGATAGAATCTTTTAATTTATAGACTAATCAATGCTAATAAATAGGCTATGGACATGTTGCGTGACTGTTTCCATTTTAATGATTGTCAATTTCATACTATCGCATAGCTGGCCATCTTCCCCTTCATACTTTCCTTGTCAATTCATTATCTTACAGCCTACTTTCGGAATGCCTAAAGTAAGCGTACTTTTTTAAATACGTTAAGGAAATTAGAAATATTTGCTTGTGTCTGACATACTGTCACGTCTCCTCCCGTTGCTCCCCTCCGGCGCTCTGATTCGCCGGTCTAGTGAGCCACCGGTCTGAGCGCACCACCTCGGCAACACCGGAATGGAAACCCCCTAATCATTTCCAGCGCACCTGCACCTCATCTCATCACCACCCCTATTTAGCCCTGGACTGTTCTGGATGATTTTGTGTGTGATTGTTAAGCTTCATGTCGTTTACTCTATCATTGTTATTTCTCTTGCTCATTGTTAAGTAAACCTTGACCTTGTTAATTCCTGTGTCTGCGTCCTGCCTCTTCGTATACTCAGTACACGTCACACATACGCTGGTAGCTTTGATCCACGGGTGTGTGAGTTCGATGATTCTCTCTATAGGCCTATATGTCCATTCAGAAAGTTTCCCAAAGTAGGCTGTCTGGACTCCATCTCTTTAAAAAGAATCAAAGGCTCCTTTCATGATTTGATCTTGTAAAAGGCACATTTTCAGTAACTTAGGCTACATTATTTCACTCATTACGGCGTCCTGTCTTCGAAGAACATATGTCAATGCCACTGCCATCGAATGACCGCAGCAGCAGGGTTTGTGAAATTATGTGAATATTTCGGGGGGGAACGTCGGACTTCGTGTGAATGGATTTGTGGTTCGAAATAGGATCCATATTTTATTTATTTATTTGCAGAAAACTCAACAGGCAAGGCATTTCTTTATTTTGACTCAGTCAATACGAAAATGCGATAGATCCTCGGCCAACCTGGCATTTCTTAATTTGTAGATTAATATTTATGTAATAACCTGAATAATAATGTGTAATGCCATGATAATAGCGAAGTGTAATGGTTTGTTTCAAATAGGTTTTATGAAGCATATCCATGTAAACAAGTGTACTAACAGAATTGTGACCTCCCCTTTTAACATACAGTGCATTCGGAAAGTATTCAGACCCCTTGTCTTTTTCCACATTTTGTTAAGTTACAGCCTTATTCTAAAATAGATTAAAATGTTTATTCCCCCTTATCAATCTACACACAATACCCCATAACGACAAAGCAGAAACAGGTTTATATATTTGTACAAATCCATTAAAAATAAAAAACGGAAATATCACATTTACATAAGTATTCAGACACTTTCCTCAGTACTTTGTTGAAGCACCTTCCGCAGCAATTACAGCCTCGAGTTTCTCCCATTCTTCTCTGCAGATCCTCTCAAGCTCGGTCAGGTTGGATGGGGAGCGTCTCTCCAGAGATGTTCGATCGGGTTCAAGTCCGAGATCTGGCTGGGCCACTCAAGGACATTCAGAGACTTGTCCCGAAGCCACGTCTGCATTGTCTTGGCTGTGTGCTTAGTCTCGTTGTCCTGTTGGAAGGTGAACCTTCACCCTAGTCTGAGGCCCTAAGCACTCTGGAGCAGGTTTTCAAAGGAATCTTTGTACTTTGCACCGTTAATCTTTCTCTTGATCCTGACTAGTCTATCTGTCCCTGCCACTGAAAACCATCCCCACAGCATGATGCTGCCACCACCGTAGGGATTGTGCCAGGTTTCCTCCAGACGTGACGCTTGGCATTCAGGCCAAAGAGTTCAATCTTGGATTCATTAGACCAGAGAACCTTGTTTCTCATGGTCTGACTCCATTAGGTGCCTTTTGGCAAACTCCAAGCAGGCTGTCATGTGCCTTTTACTGAGGAGTAGCTTCTGTCTGGCCATAAAGGTCTGATTGATGGAGGGCTGCAGAGATGGTTGTCCTTCTCGAAGGTTCTCCTTTCTCCACAGAGGAACTCTGGAGCTCTGTCAGAGTGACGATCGGGTTCTTGGTCATCTCCCTGACCAAGGCCCTCCTCCCAGATTGCTCGGTTTGGCCAGGCGACCAGCACTAGGAAGAGCGTCTTGGTGGTTCCAAACCTCTTCCATTTAAGAATTATGGAGGCCACTGTGTTCATGGGGACCTTCAATGCTGCAGACATGTTTTGGTACCCTTCCCCAGAATGGTGCCTCGACACAATCTTGTCTCGGAGTTCCATGGACAATTCCTTCGACCTCATGGCTTGGTTTTTGCTCTGACATGCACTGTCAACTGTGGGACCTTATATAGACAGGTGTGCCTTCCCAAATCATGTCCAGTCAATTGAATTTACCACAGGTGGACTCCAATCAAGTTGTAGAAACATCTCATTGCTGGACAATGGAAACAGGATACACCTGAGCTAAATTTTGAGTCTCATAGCAAAGGGTCTGAATACTTATGTAAATAAGGTAAACTTGAAAACATTTCTAAAAACCTGTTTTTGCTTTGTCATTATGGGGTATTGTGTGTAGAATGAAGAGGAAAATGTTTTATTTAAACCATTTTAGAATAAGGCTGTAAGGTAACAAAATATAGAAAAGGGGAAGGGGTCTAAATACCTTATAGACCTAAGACAACAGTGTAACATATATTTACTCTCCCGAGTGGTGCATCGCAGTGCTAGCTGTGCGACCGGGAGACCCATCGGGGTAGGGGAGGGAATGTCGTCCAGGGTAGGGGAGGGAATGGCCGGCAGGGATGTAACTCAGTTGGTAGAGCATGGCGTTTGCAACGCCAGGGTTGTGGGTTCGATTCCCACAGGGGGCCAGTATGAAAAATAAAAAAATAATGTATGCACTCACTAACTGTAAGTCGCTCTGGATAAGAGCGTCTGCTAAATGACTAAAATGTCAATTTAAACAAAATGGACACACAGGTCTATTTGGTCTCCCAGAATGCCAACACGGCATGTAAGACCTGGTGTGCGTGGGATAGCGTTTCAAACGACAAAAACAAACCAGTTTTTACGGTCCCCTGTAGCTCAGTTGGTAGAGCATGGCGCTTGCAACGCCAGGGTTGTGGGTTCGTTTCCCACGGGGGGCCAGTATGAAAAATGAAATGTATGCACTCACTAACTGTAAGTCGCTCTGGATAAGAGCATCTGCTAAATAACAAAAATGTAAAATGTACTGTCGTCTGAACCATTCTTGCCTATATGATTTTCTGTAATATTATTTATTTCATTTGTTGTACTTTTTACCCCTTTTCCGTGATATCCAATTGGTAGTTAGTCTTGTCCCATCTCTGCAACTCCCCTACGGACTCGGGCGAGGCGAAGGTTGAAAACCATGCGTCCTCTGAAACACGACCCTGCTTCTTGACACACTGCTTGCTTAACCCGGAAGCCAGCCGCACCAATGTGTCGGAGGAAACACCGTCCAGCTGGCGACCGAAGTCAGCTTGCAGGTGCCCAGCCCGCCACAAGGAGTCGCTAGAGCGCGATGGGACAAGGAAATCCCTGCCGGCCAAATCCTCCCCTAACCCAGACGACGCTGGGCAAATTGTGCGCCTCCTCATGGGTCTCCCGGTCATGGCTGGCTGTGACACAGCCCGGGATCGAACTCGGGTCTGTAATGACGCCTCAAGCACTGTGATGCAGTGCCTTAGTCCGCTGCACCACTCAGAAGGCTTTCTGTAATAAAAAAGACTGTAGTCCGTTGAGCGTAGTACAACTTGAGAATGGACCTCATCTTTTAGTTACAGTATATACACATTAGGCTACCAATACCATTACATAGAATATTATAATCCAGCACTCCAGATGTTGCTCGATTGCAAGTGTATTTCTGGGTGATAGGAAAAAGGGCTGATAACCCTAATGGTACTCCAACCCTGAAGGAGATAAAAGCCCATGAGAAGAATGCTGATCTTCTGGAAAATAATGTTCAGAAAAGTACAGACCGTCCGCAATGCAAAGGCAGTATTTTAAAACGGAATAGTAGGCATGGGCGGTATATCGTATACCGGGGTATTTGGAAATAGCCACGGGATGTTTTTTTCAATACCGTCGAAACCATTTATTTGAAATCTTTCAATACATTGTAACCCATAAGAGTCTAAGCCGGGGGGGGAATACTAAGCCATATGGAATTGTTTTAGGAAGGTCATACCAAGGATCATTTTTGCTATTTCATTTAGTATTTTAAGAACCCTTGAAGTATAAAAAAACATAAAAATGTTTGTCCTAAATCTGAGATAAGATCAGGAAAAAGGTTATATTTAACCCCTTATTTTTAGCACTAAACAGTGTCCATTTATACTTCCAAAGATTTTTTAAACTAGTTTTCCATCACAGAAAATCCATTAGCACAACCCATCGAGCAGACAATAGCTTCATTTTTCATCAGATGATAGGAGTGCAAAGCTATTAGGCTGGCAGCCATACAAGTAAATAAGCTTACAACGAGCTTCATGATGTAGTCACCTGGAATGCATTTCAATTAACAGGTGTGCCTTCATAAAAGTACATTTGTGGAATTTCTTTCCTTCTAAATGCATTTGAGCCAATCAGTTGTGTTGTGACAAGGTAGGGGGGTATACAGAAGATGGTCATTTACCAAATAGGGCTAAGTCCATACTATGGCAAGAACAGCTCAAATAAGCAAAGAGAAACAGCAGTCCATCATTACTTTAAAGACATGAAGGTCAATCAATACAGAACATTTCAAGAACTTTGAATGTTTCTTCAAGTGCAGTCGCAAAAACCATCAAGCGCTATGATGAAACTGGATCTCATGAGGACTGCCACAGGAATGGACGACCCAGAGTTACCTCTGCTGCAGAGGATAAGTTCATTAGAGTTACCAGCCTCAGAAATTGCAGCCCAAATAAATGCTTCACAGAGTTCAAGTAACAGACACATCTCAACATCTACTGTTCAGAGGGGACTGTGTGAATCAGGCCTTCATGGTCGAATTGCTGCAAAGAAACCACTACTAAAGGACATCAATAAGAACAAGACACTTGCTTGGGCCAAGAAACACGAGCAATGGACATTAGACAGGTGGAAATTTGACCTTTGGTCGGGAGTCCAAATTTGAGATTTTTAGTTCCAACCGCCGTGGTGTGGATTAACGGTTGATCTCCGCATGTGTATTTCGCACTGTAAAGAATGGAGGAGAAGGTGTTATGGTGTGGGGGTGCTTTGCTGGTGAAGGAAAAGCAGCAAACAAGTGCTCAGCATATGTGGGAACTCCTTCAAGACTGTTGGAAAATAATTCCAGGTGAAGATGGTTGAGAGAATGCCAAGAGTGTGCAAAGCTGTCATCAAGGCAAAGGGTGGCTATTTGAAGAATCTAAAATATAAAATATATTTTGTTTTGTTTAACACTTGTTTGGTTACTACATGATTCCATATGTATTATTTTATAGTTTTGATGTCTTCACTATTATTCTACAATGTAAAAAATAATACATAAAAAAAACATGAATGAGTAGATGTGTCCAAACTTTTGACTGGTAGTGTACACACACACACACACACACACACACACACACCATACATACATACATACACACACACATACACACTACCGTTCAAAAGTTTGGGGTCAATTAGAAATGTCCTTGTTTTCGAAAGAAAAGCAATTTATTTGTCCATTAAAATAACATCAAATTGATTCAGAAATACAGTGTAGACATTGTTAATGTTGTAAATGGCTATTGTAGCTGGAAACAGCTGATTTTTTGTATGGAATATCTACATAGGCGTACAGAGGCCCACTATCAGCAACCATCAGTCCTGAGTTCCAATGGCACGTTGTTTGCTAATCCAAGTTTATCATTTTAAAAAGGCTAATTGATCATTACAAAACCCGTTTGCAATTACGTTAGCACAGCCGAAAACTGTTGTGCTGATTAAAGAAGCAATAAAACTGGCCTTCTTGAGACTAGTTGAGTATCTGGAGCATCAGCAATTGTGGGTTTGATTACAGGCTGAAAATGGCCTGAAACAAAGAACTTTCTTCTGAAACTCGTCAGTCTATTTTTGTTCTGAGAAATGAAGGCTATTCCATGCAAGAAATTACCAAGAAACTGAAGATCTCTTACAACGCTGTGTACAACTCACTTCACAGAACAGCGCAAACTGGCTCTAACCAGAATATAAAAATTTACACACACATATACATGTATGTATATATACACAGTGAGGGAAAAAAGTATTTGATCCCCAGCTGATTTTGTACGTTTGCCCACTGACAAAGAAATGATCAGTCTATAATTTTAATGGTAGGTTTATTTGAACAGTGAGAGACAGAATAACAAATACAATCCAGAAAAACGCATGTCAAAAATATTATAAATTGATTTGAATTTTAATGAGGGAAATAAGTATTTGACCCCCTCTCAATCAGAAAGATTTCTGGCTCCCAGGTGTCTTTTATACAGGTAAAGAGCTGAGATTAGGAGCACACTCTTAAAGGCAGTGCTCCTAATCTCAGCTTGTTACCTGTATAAAAGACACCTGTCCACGGAAGCAATCAATCAATCAGATTCCAAACTCTCCACCATGGCCAAGACCAAAGAGCTCTCCAAGGATGTCAGGGACAAGATTGTAGACCTACACAAGGCTGGAATGGGCTACAAGACCATCGCTAAGCAGCTTGGTGAGAAGGTGACAACAGTTGGTGCGATTATTCGCAAATGGAAGAAACACAAAAGAACTGTCAATCTCCCTCGGCCTGGGGCTCCATGCAAGATCTCACCTCATGGAGTTGCAATGATCATGACAACGGTGAGGAATCAGCCCAGAACTACACGGGAGGATCTTGTCAATGATCTCAAGGCAGCTGGGACCATAGTCACCAAGAAAACAATTGGTAACACACTACGCCGTGAAGGACTGAAATCCTGCAGCGCCCGCAAGGTCCCCCTGCTCAAGAAAGCACATATACAGGGCCGTCTGAAGTTTGTCAATGAACATCTGAATGATTCAGGGGAGAACTGGGTGAAAGTGTTGTGGTCAGATGAGACCAAAATCGAGCTCTTTGGCATCAACTCAACTCGCCGTGTTTGGAGGAGGAGGAATGTTGCCTATGACCCCAAGAACACCATCCCCACCGTCAAACATGGAGGTGGAAACATTATGCTTTGGGTGTGTTTTTCTGCTAAGGGGACAGGACAACTTCACCGCATCAAAGGGACGATGGACAGGGCCATGTACCGTCAAATCTTGGGTGAGAACCGCCTTCCCTCAGCCAGGCCATTGAAAATGAGTCGTGGATGGGTATTCCAGCACAACAATGACCCAAAACACACGGCCATGGCAACAAAGGCCCAGTGGACTTGTTGTCATCCTAGTTCTATTATTTTGAATTGAGATTGAAGTGGTGTTCTGAGTACATCTGTGCCTGTGGTCAGTTGTTTTGCCAAGTCAAGAAGAAGCACATTAAGGTCCTGGAGTGGCCTAGCCAGTCTCCAGACCTTAATCCCATAGAAAATCTGTGGAGGGAGCTGAAGGTTCGAGTTGCCAAACGTCAGCCTCGAAACCTTAATGACTTGGAGAAAATCTGCAAAGAGGAGTGGGACAAAATCCCTCCTGAGATGTGTACAAACCTGGTGGCCAACTACAAGAAACGTCTGACCTCTGTGATTGCCAACAAGGGTTTTGCCACCCTTGGTTAAGTCATGCCACCCTTGGTTAAGTCATGTATTTGACCCCTGCCACCCAGGGGTCAAATACTTATTTCCCTCATTAAAATCAAATCATTACAATATTTTTGACATGCGTTTTTCTGGATTTTTTTGTTGTTATTCTGTCTCACTGTTCAAATAAACCTACCATTAAAATTATAGCCTGATCATGTCTTTGTCAGTGGGCAAACGTACAAAATCAGCAGGGGATCAAATACTTTTTTTCCTCACTGTACATACATACAAACATACATACATACATACATACATACATACACGTATACGTATATACACACACATTCATATATACATACACACATATATACATACACACGTGTATATATACACACACACGTAAATACATATACATACAGTGAGGGAAAAAAGTTTTTGATCCCCTGCTGATTTTGTACGTTTGCCCACTGACAAATAAATTATCAGTCTATAATTTTAATGGTAGGTTTATTTGAACAGTGAGAGAAAGAATAACAAAAAAATCCAATTCATTTATATATTTTCATTTTAATGAGAAATATCCTCTGTTCTGTGCCTCTCAGGAGGGATTTTCCTTACTACGCCCAACCTTCAGCTCCCTCCACAGATTTTCTATGGGATTAAGGTCTGGAGACTGGCTAGGCCGCTCCAGGACCTTAATGTGCTTCTTCTTGAGCCAATCCTTTGTTGCCTTGGCCGTGTGTTTTGCATCATTGTCATGCTGGAATACCCATCCACGACACATTTTCAATGCCCTGGCTGAGGGAAGGAGGTTCTCACACAAGATTTGACGGTACATGGCCCCGTCCATCGTCCCTTTGATGCGGTGAAGTTGTCCTGTCCCCTTAGCAGAAAAACACCCCCAAAGCATAATGTTTCCACCTCCATGTTTGACGGTGGGGATGGTGTTCTTGGGGTCATAGGCAGCATTCCTCCTCCTCCAAACACGGCGAGTTGAGTTGATGCCAAAGAGCTCAATTTTGGTCTCATCTGACCACAACACTTTCACCCAGTTCTCCTCTGAATCATTCAGATGTTCATTGGCAAACTTCAGACGGCCCTGTATATGTGCTTTCTTGAGCAGGGGGACCTTGCGGTGCTGCAGGATTTCAGTCCTTCACGGCGTAGTGTGTTACCAATTGTTTTCTTGGTGACTATGGTCCCAGTTGCCTTGAGATCATTGACAAGATCCTCCCGTGTAGTTCTGGGCTGATTCCTCACCGTTCTCATGATCATTGCAACTCCACGAGGTGAGATCTTGCATGGAGCCCCAGGCCGAGGGAGATTGACAGTTCTTTTGTGTTTCTTCCATTTGCGAATAATCGCACCAACTGTTGTCACCTTCTCACCAAGCTGCTTGGCGATGGTCTTGTAGCCCATTCCAGCCTTGTGTAGGTCTACAATCTTGTCGCTGACATCCTTGGAGAGCTCTTTGGTCTTGGCCATGGTGAAGAGTTTGGAATCTGATTGATTGATTGCTTCTGTGTACATGTGTCTTTTATACAGGTAACAAACTGAGATTAGGAGCACTCACTTTAAAAGTGTGCTCCTAATCTCAGCTCGTTACCTGTATGAAAGACACCTGGGAGCCAGAAATCTTTCTGATTGAGAGGGGGTCAAATACTTATTTCCCTCAATTCATAACATTTTTGACATGCGTTTTTCTGGATTTTTTTGTTGTTATTCTCTCACTGTTCAAATAAATCTACCATTAAAATTATAGACTGATAATTTATTTGTCAGTGGGCAAACGTACAATCAAATACTTTTTTCCCCTCACTGTACATGCATACCTACAGTTGAAGTCAGAAGTTTACATACACTTAGGTTGGAGTCATTAAAACTCGTTTTTCAACCACTCCACAAATTTCTTCTTAACAAACTATAGTTTTGGCAAGTCGGTTAGGACATCTACTTTGTGTATGACAAGTAATTTTTCCAACAGTTATTTACATACAGATTATTTCACTTAATCACAATTCCAGTCGGTCAGAAGTTTACATACACTAAATTGACTATGCCTTTAAACAGCTTGGAAAATTCCAGAAAATGATGTCATGGCTTTAGAAGCTTGGAGGTGTACCTGTGGATGTATTTCAAGGCCTACCATCAAACTCAGTGCCTCTTTGCTTGACATCATGGGAAAATCAAAAGAAATCAGCCAAGACATCAGAAAAGAAATTGTAGACCTCCACAAGTCTGGTTCATCCTTGGGAGCAATTTCCAAACGCCTGAAGGTACCACGTTCATCTGTACAAACAATAGTACGCAAGTATAAACACCATGGGACCACGCAGCCGTCATACCGCTAAGGAAGGAGACGCATTCTGTCTCCTTGAGATGAACGTACTTTGGTGCAAATCAATCCCAGAACAACAGCAAAGGACCTTGTGAAGATACTGGACGAAACAGGTACAAAAGTATCTATATCCACAGGAAAACAAGTCCTATATCGACATAACCTGAAAGGCCGCTCAGCAAGGAAGAAGCCAATGCTCCAAAAACTGCCATAAAAAAGCCAGACTATGGTTTGCAACTGCACATGGGGACAAAGATCGTACTTTTTGGAGAAATGTCCTCTGGTCTGATGAAACAAAAATAGAACTGTTTGGCCATAATAACCATCGTTATGTTTGAAGGAAAAAGGGGGTACCTTGCAAGCCAAAGAACACCATCCCAACCGTGAAGCACGGGGGTGGCAGCATCATGCTGTGGGGGTGTTTTGCTGCAGGAGGGCCTGGTGCACTTCACAAAATAGATGGCATCATGAGGAAGGAAAATGATGTGGATATATTGAAGCAACATCTCAAGACATCAGTCAGGAAGTTAAAGCTTGGTCGCAAATGGGTCTTCCAAATGGACAATGATCCCAAGCATACTTCCAAAGTTGTGGCAAAATGGCTTAAGGACAACAAAGTCAAGGTATTGGAGTGCCATAGAACATTTTCTTCTGCAACGTGACCCTAATGAACTACCTTCCAGTGCATGCATTATAACATTGGCTGAAATAGTACTCACACACAACTACTTCATGTTTCTAAATTATTTCTTTATTCAGACGAAGGGTACAGCTATGGGATCCCCTATGGCTCCTAACTTTGCTAATTTGTATATGGGTTACATTAAGAAACAGTCAATTTTCAATCCTCTCAAAAATGTTTTCTTGCCTAACATTATTATTTGGAAACGGTACATTGATGATATTTTTGTTCTATGGAGGGGTGATTCGAAACAGCTCCAGGCATTCCATGCTTTTCTTAACTCTTGTTCTGAGCACCTGAGATTTACTATGCAATCTGACACACGTCAAATCAGTTTCCTTGATCTTCTGATTTTGTGTGAGGATAAAGTTCTATACACTGATCTTTACAGGAAACCTACTGATCGTAACAGTTTGTTGAGGGCTGATAGTTGTCACCCGCTTCCCTTGAAAAACAGTTTGCCCTACAGCCAATTCTGTCGAATCAAAATAATTAGTAAAAAACAGATTGACAGTAATATGGCTGAGACGCAAAGAAAATTCAAGGAGAGGGGGTACAAAAATGGTCAGATTAATACTGCCACTTAGAAAATTCAAAACAAATCGAGACCTGATCTCTTTCAAGGACAGTCTCGCAAAAAGAAGCATTCTTGCGTTCTAACTACACGCTATTCAAAGTGCTCAAAACAAATAAAGGGAATCGTTCAAACATTGGCCCATTCTAAGATCCGATGACAGTATTGGTAATGTGTTTTCAGACCCTCCCTTGGTTGTATTCTCGCGGGGCAGAAATCTCAGAGATCAATTGGTAAACTCTGATTTACCACCCCTAAATATCCCTGCACAATGTCTATTTGCGCCTCTACCGGATGGAAACTACAAGTGTAACGGCTGCGCTCAATGCAATGGCACTTACAAATGTAGATCCTTCAAAACAACCCCAAACAGGGAAACAGATCCCAATTAAAGGTGTTATTACGTGCTCCACTAAGGCAGTTATTTATCATATAACTTGTCGTTGTGGTAAAAAATGTGGGTAAAACAAAGCGCGAATTAAAAGTACGAATCTCGGAGCATCGTAGCACCATTGGGTGCAAAAACTTGACATACCCAGTCGCTGCCCACTTTTTGGAAGCGAACCACTCGATTTCCTCCCTACATTATATCGGCATCGAACAGGTCACCCTCCCTAGGAGAGGGGGTGACCTCGACAACTTATTGTTAAAACGAGAGGCTGCCTGGATCTTTAGTTTAAAGACCCTTGCTCCCTTCGGTCTCAACGTAGACTTTGATTTGAAGCCATTCTTGTGATTTTGCTATTCATTGTAAATGTTGTGGGCCTATGTAGCCAAGTATCTATGATCATATGCTATCCATGTTTTTTGTATGTTGTTTTTATCTGTGAATTGGCCAATGCTATTAGGCCACACCCGGCCATGATTACAGACACCTGCGTGTCCTTTGACACTATATAAACTAGTGACCCGCAGTGTTTGTCATTATACCCTGATGAAGACAGCTTGTCTGTCGAAACGTTGGTTATTAGGATATTAAATTATTGCATCTGAGCTCCTAGAGTGTGCGGCTTTCCTTTTCTTTTTCAAGGTATTGGAGTGGCCATCACAAAGCCCTGACCTGAATCCTATAGAACATTTGTGGGCAAAACTGAAAAAGCGTATGCGAGCAAGGAGGCCTACAGACCTGACTCCGTTACACAAGCTCTGTCAGGAGGAATGGGCCAAAATTCACCCAACTTATTGTGGGAAGCTTGTGGAAGGCTACCCGAAACGTTTGACCCAAGTTAAACAATTTAAAGGCAATGCTACCAAATACTAATTGAGTGTATGTAAACTTCTGACCCACTGGGAATGTGATGAAAGAAATAAAAGCTGAAATAAATCATTCTCTCTACTATTATTCTGACATTTCACATTCTTAAAATAAAGTGGTGATCCTAACTGACCTAAGACAGGGAATTTTTACTAGGATAAAAATGTCAGGAATTTTGAAAAACTGAGTTTAAATGTATTTTGCTAAGGTGTATGTAAATTTCCGACTTCAACTGTATATGTATCGCTACGAGTTGGATTGCCTATGTTTGCAATTTGTTTATTTTCATTTGTGCTCCTTAACATATTTAGCTAGCAGCCTCCATGGAAACTTGCTATTACTTGTGATAATTTTGTTAGCATTCTGGTATCACATGCCCAATGGTCTATTTTGCGTTTGTTGGCACCCCCTTGTGTACTAAGTCAGTAATACCGTAAATACCGGGATGAGAGAAGGACCGTATGACTATGAAAATCTGTAAACCGCCCAACCCTACTGAATAGTGTTCCACATACCTCCACCAATGGTCACACTTCTCAAACAGACACTATTATCAGGTGCACAATTTGAAGGGGACTTAGATAACAGGAAAGTCCAAAATAACTGAGCTTTCTTTGATTTGGCAAAACAAATGACCACAGCCACAGATGTACTCAGATCACCACTTCAATCTCAATTCAAAATGATAGAACTAGGATGACAAAAACTCCACTGGGCCTTCAAATCTAATCAAATCTCTCTTCAAGCTTTCTTTTTTTATATTGGTAAAGGGCTGACCTCTTGTTCTTTCTATGGGATATGGTTACAGCTGAATGTGAATGATGGGTAGTATACAGACCAAATGGAGTGGCTCCAATAATTCCATCTCATAATCTCGTCTCCAGAGCAGACTAAATCTGTGCAGTATCAGACAGGGTTATGAATTCCAAACTGTATCAGACAGACCACAAATACACCACTGACCAGTTCCAAGGGGTACAGTCTAGGTCACAGGTTGCCAATTCAATAAAACAGTACGTTAATCTTTGTCAACAACGAAGATGGGTGATGGGTTTTTCTTTTGGTAAAGGGTTTTCCAGAGCTAATTCCTATACTAAATGTTTCTATTATCTGACAATTGATAGAGAACTTAACTTATGATTGTCACACTTCGAGCCAAATATCCCCTAGAGTAGATGTCCACTCCCCTGCGGAAATCTTATTAGCATAATAAAAAAATCCCCATAAACATTTGCCAGTTTAAGCTATTATGACCCCTCTATGGAAAGATGTGTCTCACGAACATGATGTGCCCCCGTGCACAAAGCGATACAGAAATGCATACAGAAATGGTTTGTCGAGATCGGCGTGGAAGAACTTGACCTGCCTGCACAGAGCCCTGACCTCAACCCCATCGACCACCTTTGGGATGAATTGGAACGCCGGATGCGAGCCAGGCCTAATCGCTTAACGTCAGTGCCCGACTTCACTAATGCTCGTGGCTAAATGGAAGCAAGTCCCCACAGCAATGTTCCAAGATCTAGTGGAAAGCCTTCTCAGAAGAGTGGAGGCTGTTATCGCAGCAAAGGGGGGACCAACTCCATATTAATGCCCATGATTTTGGAATAAGATGTTCGACGAGCAGGTGCCACATACTTTTGGTCATGTAGCGTAGATCCTAAATGTCTTTTAACTAGTTAGCATGGTGTTGAGGAATGTTATGTCCCAAAAAACTTGCATAAACACAGTGAATATTATGTAGGCCTACCTGTTAAGTTAACTTGGGGTAAGATGCCACCCGGGGTAAAACGTACCCTGCCTGTACTTCTCACAGAAACCACTCGCTCAGATATAGGACAGACACTTCAGAACCAACTTCCTTTAGATTTTTTGGGAGGGACTGTTGTACTATTTAGTGAATCAGTTATTCAATGTGTTTGTATGGGCTAATAGCAGTAAGGCCAAAACATTTAAAATATATTATTTATACATGCTTTTGATACTTCAAGGGGTCTTAAAATTCAAACTCAAATAGCAAAATAATCCTTTGTATGACCACCTTAAAACAATTCCATATATCTTAATACGCCCCCCGGCTTAGACTTATAGGTTAAAGGCCCAGTGCAGTCAAAATTCAGTTATTCCTGTGTTTTGTATCATATTGTACAACATCAGTATTATTTCCTGATAGTTGCTGGTTGAAAATATAATCATCTACACAGGACCTTCAAATCAGCAGGTTTTGCATAAGTGGAGTTTCGGCTTGCCTGGTAACCCACAACAAAGTACGTTCCATTAACAGCTAGTTTTCAGGTGCCCGCCACAATCCCACTCAAAGCATGGTCTTACTTCAAATTGTGTCACTCCTACACGACGCTCATCCCTCAACCGATGTCTTGTAGGACGTGGTATCATTAACTCCTTAATATTCGAGAGCATCTACCATTCAAATATGAAAACATTGCTCCTAATTTATGATATCACTGCGTTCTGTGAGAAAATTTTCACAGAACGGTGGCTACCTCCTAATATTATGAGCAAGCACATCGGCCATTAGAGACTTGATCAGCTGCTTAACGTTAGCTAACTTGTAGCTAGCGTACTGACATAGCTAGCTACCTAGCTCTACCTTACTGACATAAACAGCTTGCTTGGCTTGTTTAATTACCCTCAAATTGTAGACATGCTACCCCAAAAGTAAGAGGGAATGTTATCAGAAATCAGTTCGTAGATCAGCATGTTTCTCCGCGATCGCTACATTGTAACGTTGGGTCATCTGAGCAGCAACAACTGATTCGGGACACAGACTTGCAGCAAAAAACTATTAAATGTTAGCTACTAACATTACAGTAGCTAGCTAGCTTTTGGTGGAAGCATTCAGCATTGTGTGTGCAGCACAAGGTAGCTGGTTGGTTAACAGCGTCCCAATAGTTTTATATGACGTGTGACTGGCTCAGCTAGCAAGCTAATGTTAGACAAATTTACGCTCGCTTTCTTGCACATTGTCAATCTTCAGAAATACTGCTTGTTGAAGGACAAATCTGATGTAAAATTGTGCGACTAAGACTTCCTCACTAGGGATACAAATATCGGTCAATTTTGCTGCCCTGATTAACCGGTCAACAAGCGGTACAATTTTTGTCAAACAGTGAAATGACGTGACCAACAGAAAATAGCCTATGCGTGCATACAAGGAACTGACATATTTCATCAACTTAATGGAAACATGCAACAAAAGCAAGCCTATGGTCTTACGGCCAAAAGGCTTTAGCCTATTATTGAACATGCAACTCCTGTAATGAAACAGCTAATATTATTTAATTTTTTTACATTTGCCAAAATGCAATTCGCGAGAAAACAGTGCTAAACCCAATGCGAGAGGTTCCATATGTGAGATTAGAATCTCTGTTAGAAACGTAGAAAGATGGGGTATTTAACAGCAACAACTAGGATGGGTTGCTAATATGACTAAGATTGTGCCTTTGGCTTCTTCTAGACAACGAAAGAAAGTTGATTTGAAAACCAAACGGACAGTAGAGAAATGGTTAATGGAATGAGGAAGTCTTTAGGCCTATAAAGAAAATTGCCTCCACGTTTCTATGGTTGGATTTTCACTACGCCACTTTGAAGCAAGGTAAGACATGCCTCATTATTATTTGGACAATTAATCAAATGGCCACCAAGACTGTTTACATTGACCCCCCTTTGTTTTTACACTGCTGCTACTCACTGTTTATTACTTATGCATAGTCACTTTACCCCTACCTACATGTACAAACCCCTGTATATAGCCTCGTTATTGTTATTTCATTGTGTTACTTTTTATTTTATTTTTGACTTTAGTTTATTTAGTAAATATTTTATTAACTCTATTTCTTGAACTGCATTGTTGGTTAAGGGCTTGTAAGTAAGCATTTCACGGTAAGGTCTACACCTGTTGTATTTGGCACGTGACAAATAACATTTCATTTGAAGTAAAGTAAAACATTCAGGTTTCAAACAATTATACTGCCTTCAAGTTCACGTTGCAAAGTGGTGGGTGACGCGCCGATAGCCTGCCTACCGTTGACTATAGTCTACGCACTCGAATGTGAGGAGCACTTGAATGAAGTTGAGATTGAGAAAAAAAAATAGTAGCGCTTTTTAACCGTGGCAATCAAAACAGTTTAACGTGCAATTGCATTTAGAATTGTTATTTGTAGCGCAATGACTGGGCTTATAAGAGCACGTTTCACTCCAGTACCAGTTTTTTGAAGAGGTGCTCTCGCACTGTCTGACAGGTGATAGGCTATTCCTCTCCTCAAAATAGGTGCGATAAGCTCCATGACGACTAACGATAACACAAAACGCCCTTCCACCAAATTAGGCAAATTAACCTATAGCCTAATAAGCAGTCAAATGTATTTTCGCCGGCTAACCGATTAACATCCCTATTCCTCACCAAAACACAGATTTGTTTTAGCTTAGATTCATTCAGACTGTTTTGAGGCAGAAATGGGGTTCGGCAGACAATGTCACCTAGGTAATATTTTTGAATATTATGATAGTACGTTGTGACCGAAGTACTTTCAAGCTATCCCTTTACCCTTTGCGAGATACGAGACAGATCAGTGCAGGCAGAATTGACGCTCTGACGATGCACTCACAGTCTTAGCAAAATTAACGTTTTTTGCTTAAAAGCTATTTGTCTATTTTTGAAAACTATTACAATAAGGCACTGAATTGTTACCCAGAAATGATGTATAAAAACTGCTGCATTGGGCCTTTAACAAAAGAGAAACACTGGACAGTATTGGATTACAGACAGGGAAATAACAAATGAGAATTTGGAGCCAATGTATTGCCTTTGTAATCTTTACCTACCAACTGTACATAATTGAACCAGAAGTAAAATTGTGATTAACTTTTTATTGCTTTGAAGGGTTAATTTAGATGGACGAGGGTGGCTTCAGAAACACCTCTGCCTAGACAGATGGAAGCTACTGCAGATCATAGACACAAGGCCGACTGTGACTGGATGAGGCTCCAGCGGGACATGGGGAAGAGGCAGTTGTTGACAGGGGTGATAAGGATAACTGAGGCAAAGGGGGTCAAACTGTCAGACTGGAGGGGGTGTGGGGGGATTCAATTGTAAAGGGGGAAATGGAGCAAATTGGTTCGTTCATCGTTTGCCGCCCTGCGAGTAAGTGAGCCAAACAGAAACCGAATGCCGTGCCACGTTCAAGCATTAGGGGGAACCTTATACACAGAGATCGTCTTGACCAAAACTAACCACAGTGGGACTTTGAGTAATTATTTGTCAGTGTAATGGCCAACTGCTTGATAGTTCCAAGCAAGGAGCGAATGTATGGACAGTGGTACTAAGAATATACACTGCTCAAAAAAATAAAGGGAACACTTAAACAACACAATGTAACTCCAAGTCAATCACACTTCTGTGAAATCAAACTGTCCACTTAGGAAGCAACACTGATTGACAATACATTTCACATGCTGTTGTGCAAATGGAATAGACAACAGGTGGAAATTATAGGCAATTAGCAAGACACCCCCAATAAAGGACTGCTTTTGCAGGTGGTGACCACAGACCACTTCTCAGTTCCTATGCTTCCTGGCTGATGTTTTGGTCACTTTTGAATGCTGGCGGTGCTTTCACTCTAGTGGTAGCATGAGATGGAGTCTACAACCCACACAAGTGGCTCAGATAGTGCAGCTCATCCAGGATGGCACATCAATGCGAGCTGTGGCAAGAAGGTTTGCTGTGTCTGTCAGCGTAGTGTCCAGAGCATGGAGGCGCTACCAGGAGACAGGCTAGTACATCAGGAGACGTGGAGGAGGCCGTAGGAGGTGAGATCCTCAGACCCCTTGTGAGACCATATGCTGGTGCGGTTGGCCCTGGGTTCCTCCTAATGCAAGACAATGCTAGACCTCATGTGGCTGGAGTGTGTCAGCAGTTCCTGCAAGAGGAAGGCGTTGATGCTATGGACTGCCCGTTCCCCAGACCTGAATCCAATTGAGCACATCTGGGACATCATGTCTCGCTCCATCCACCAACGCCACGTTGCACCACAGACTGTCCAGGAGTTGGCGGATGCTTTAGTCCAGGTCTGGGAGGAGATCCCTCAGGAGACCATCCGCCACCTCATCAGGAGCATGCCCAGGCGTTGTAGGGAGGTCATACAGGCATGTGGAGGCCACACACACACTACTGAGCCTCATTTTGACTTGTTTTAAGGACATTACATCAAAGTTGGATCAGCCTGTAGTGTGGTTTTCCACTTTAATTTTGAGGGTGACTCCAAATCCAGACCTCCATGGGTTGATACATTTGATTTCCATTGATAATTTTTGTGTGATTTTGTTGTCAGCACATTCAACTATGTAAAGAAAAAAGTATTTAATAAGATTATTTTATTCATTCAGATCTAGGATGTGTTATTTTAGTGTTCCCTTTATTTTTTTGAGCAGTGTAAATTAGCTAAAACTGTTGAAGTGAAATTCACCTATGGTACAATAACAGTCTATAAAACAGGCTTAGTGATCAAGCTTGACGAGAAAGATTATGCTACTTCATCAACATGAGTTTATCAAACAAATACATTAAAAAGACTATAACATGTATTAATTTTTTTGCCATCAAACAAGGCCCCTTCATCCACCAGTCACTGCACTACAGCCATCAAGCCAGTTAAAACAATTGCTCATGTGTTGGTCTCTAGTGTTGCTGGTTTCCCTGGGTTCCTCTGTCTTGTTTGCTGTTCCATTCTCTGGGGACAAGACTATGGTTAAAGACCGACCTTAAACAAAGTACCATATTGATAGCCAATAAAATGGGACCATTGTGGAATATCGTTAGTTGTTTCACAGTACATGCCTGTTCTCCTGAGTTAGATTTAATCTTAGGCAGGAGCTTTTAATAAACACGCAGTTAATGCCATCCAATATCCAAGAGGTAAGAGTAGCCTAATCATATCTACTTTTGAAGGCTGTACGCCACAGAAAGTAACTGTTACATTATCCAATAAGACTGCACCCATTAGGACTCCTGATGTTATGAAGTTGAGCCCTTAGAGTCCTAGGAGACAGATTACAGCCTTTTAAAGTCAGACTTGTTGTGCAAGTGGTTCTCAGCTCAACAGTAACCTAGTTGACTGTACATTACCATGTATAACTTCATGATGAATACAAACAGTAAGGCCTTCATACATGGTTATGTGGGGCATGATTCGCAGCGGGCCTTATGCAGAACAATGTCAACTCATCTGCAAAACCTAATTCCAAACTGTACTGAGTGTTAAATGCTTACTACCATCAACCATTATGGAGGTTGTATATTAGACTCCAAGTAGGCCTATCTATGCATCTAAATCAGTGGATGTTAAATAGGCTACAAGCCAATCCTAGAGGGAGACCTTTAGTACAAATTAATGGAAAACACTGGGCACTGAGGCTGCAGTCTTAGTTGACTATTTCGCTGCTTTTGTCTATTCTTGACCCTCTTTCTCCTCTCTGCAGTCCACTCTTTCTCCCTTTCTCTTTGGTCTACCCTCTGTCATCCAGTGAAAACGCAGTAAATCAGCAGCAGGGGGATTAGGACTTGGGGTAATCACCATGTCAACAGACGGATTACATTTTGTCTGGCCCTCTGCATACATATCTTGGAGAGGAGAAGAGGGAGGGGGGTAGATTGCAAACTGTGGCACCAATCTATTTTTCATTAGCAACACTCAGAAATGGTGGAATGTCAGTGTGCGTGCATGCGTGCGTATGAGGGAAACTACTGTTAGAATGAAAAGGAATAGCTGTGTTTGTACAGTGCATTCGGGAAGTATTCAGAACCCTTGACTTTTTCCACATTTTGTTACGTTACAGCCTTATTGTAAAATTGATTAAATTGTTTTTTTAATCTCAATCTACACACAATAGCCCATAGTCATTATGGGCTATTGTGTGTAGTTTGAGTAAAAATAAAATAAAAACGCCAAAACAGCTGACATTATTGCACGCAAACATTTTTTTTAACTAAGTATGACGCTACAAGCTTGGCACACTTGTATTTGGGGAGTTTCTCCCATTCTTCTCTGCAGATCCTCTCAAGCTCTGTCAAGTTGGATGGGGAGCGTCGCAGCACAGCTATTTTCAGGTCTCTCCAGAGATGTTCGATCAGGTTCAAGTCCGGGCTCTGGCTGGGCCACTCAAGGACATTCAGAAGCCATTCCTGCATTGTCTTGGCTGTGTGCTTAGGGTCATTGTCCTGTTGGAAGGTGAACCTTCACCCCAGTCTGAGGTCCTGAGCGCTCTCGAGCAGGTGTTCATCAAGGATCTCTATGTACTTTGCTCCATTAATCTTTGCCTTGATCCTGACTAGTCTCCCAGTCCCTGCCACTGAAAAACATCTCCACAGCATGATGCTGCCACCACCATGCTTCACCGTAGGGATGGTGCCAGGTTTCTTCCAGACGTAACGCTTCGCATTCAGGCCAAAGGGTTTCATCAGACCAGAGAATCTTGTTTTTCATTGTCTGAGAGTCCTTTATGTGCCTTTTTGCAAACTCCAAGCAGGCTGTCATGTGCCTTTTACTGAGCAGTTTTTTCCATCTGGCCACTACCATAAAGGCCTGATTGGTGGAGTGCTGCACAGATGGTTGTCCTTCTGGAAGGTTCTCCCATCTCCACAAAGGAACTCTGGAGCTCTGTCAGAGTGACCATCGGGTTCTTTGGTCACCTTCCTGACCAAGGCCCTTGTCCTCCGATTGCTCAGTTTGGTCGGGCGGCCAGCTCTAGGAATAGTCTTGGTGGTTCCAAACTTCTTCCATTTAAGAATGATGGAGGCCACTGTGTTCTTGGGGACCTTGAATGCTGCAGACATTTTTTGGTACCCTTCCCCCAATCTGTGCCTCGACACAATCCTGTCTCAGAGCTCTACGGACAATTCCTTCGACCTCATGGCTTGGTTTTTGCTCTGACATGCACTGTCAACTGTGGGACCTTATATAGAAAGATGTATGCCTTTCCAAATCATGTCCAATCAATTTAATTTACCACAGGTGGACTCCAATCAAGTTGTAGACACATCAAGGATGATCAATGGAAACAGGATGCACCTGAGCAAATGGTCTGAATACTTATGTAAATAAGGTATCCGTTTTTTTTTTTATATATAAATTTGCAACAATTCCTAAAAACCTGTGGGGTATTGTGTGTAGATTGATGAGGAACATTTATTTATTTAATCAATTTTAGAATAAGGCTGTAACATAACAAAATGTGGAAAAAGGGAAGGGGTCTGAATGCACTGTATATCTATGCGAGTGTGTGTGAGATAGGACATGCTAAAACACATGCATGATGCATGGACCTGTCTGGCAAGCTCGGTCTGCTCTCTTGCCAAACCTATCAGAGCAGAGCATCAGAGGCATTGAGATGGCACGTAGACAAAGAAAGTGGACATTAACATGTCTGTTCCTGAAGGGTACCATGGGGTCGGGGGCGTTGTGCATTAAGTTACAATTCAGGATTCGTAACCTTTGGACAACCATTTTCTCTTGTATCCAGCACAAACTAGGCTGCAATTCAAGTTACATGGCCAATATTGGGCAATAGCTAAGACAGTACCTTAGAACAGAGGTTCCCAAACTTTCACTCAGGCCCCCCTTCCAGCATTGGGGAACATCCCCGCGCGCCACGTCTATTTCTATGGGCACAAGCACTGTTCATGACAAACTGTTCACATCCCTCTTGTTGGAGAGAATTTTGCAGGTTTAAAGCTTACACTATATATACAAAAGTATGTGGACACCCATTCAAATTAGTGGATTCGGCTATTTCAGCCACACCCGTTGCTGACAGGTGTATAAAATTGAGCACAGCCATGCAATCTCCAAAGACAAACATTGGCAGTAGAATGGCCTTATTGAAGAGCTCAGTGACATGCCTCTGGAAGCAACGTCAGCACAAGAACTGTTTGTCGTCATTAAATGGGATCACCATGCGCAATGCGAAGTGTCGGCTGGAGTGGTGTAAAGCTCGCCGCAATTGGACTCTAGAGCAGTGGAAACGCGTTCTCTGGAGTGAATCACGCTTCACCATCTGGCAGTCAGATGGACGAATCTGGGTTTGGCGGATGCCAGGAGAACGCTCCCTGCCTGAATGCATAGTGCCAACTGTAAAGTTTTGTGGAGGAGGAATGGTGGTCTGGAGCTGTTTATCATGGTTCGCTACAGCATACAATGACATTCTAGACGATTCTGTGCTTCCAACTTTGTGGCAACAGTTTGGGGAAGGCCCTTTCCTGTTTCAGCATGACAATGCCCCCATGCACAGAGATCGGTGTGGAAGAACTTGACTGGCCTGCACAGAGTCCTGACCTCAACCCCATAGAACACCTTTGGGATGAATTGGAACGCAGACTGCGAGCCAGGCCTAATTGCCCAACCTCACTAATGCTCGTGACTGAATGGAAGCAAGTCCCCGCAGCAATGTTCCAACATCTAGTGTAAAGCCTTTCCATAAGAGTGGAGGCTGTTATAAGGGGGGACCAACTCCATATTAATGCCCATTTTGAATGAGATGTTTGACGAGCCGGTGTCCACATGCTTTTGGTCATGTAGTGCATTTCCTTCAATTCTACACATTTTGTTATGGGGTGCAGAGAAAATTTTGCAATTTTAAAGCTCATTTTCTTGCAATTTTATACATTTTGCCATGTCTAATGAGTATTTGAGTGACTCAGACATTCAAATCTATGGGCAAAAAAACCTAGCTAAAAAACGTTAGCTGACATGATTGATCTGGACATTTCTGACAAGTAATAAATAGCTCTAAAGTATGCAATGACTGACGTGACAAGAGGAATACTGATGCACTACCCAATTTCGAAATTGCACCTTGTGCATTCTACTATTACAACTTTCAAGAGTAAGTTGAAAGCCAGACAGTACCAAAAAATAATAATAATAAATAAAAACAATGCTAAATCTGCCAACCCCTCACGTCCTAGCCCCACAGTTTGGGAACCACTGCCTTAGAAAACTATAATTCATAACAGTGTTTGAATCAAATCTTGCTAAAGAGATATACATTTTGAGACCACCCCCGACTAACACAAACTCCTGCCTGTTAAGCCAACATATCAGATTGGAAAGAGTTAATTTTGTCCCCATTTCACATCTGTGTGACTGTGGACTGGCTGTTAGTGGTGAAGATGAGGATGTTTTTACACCTTGGGGGTCAGACACAGCTAGAGGCGCTGGCACACAGCCAACCAGCCAGAGCCCTGGGAAACTCAAACAGGCCAGCCCGCATTCCTTCTGCTCACTGGGTGCCCGTTAAGCCTGAAGCGCTGTTTATCAGCCGGTGGCCCGAGGCCTCGGATATCATTCTCAAATAGGCTGGAGGCACCGATTTAAGAAATCATACTCAAAAGGACAAACCCAGTTATTAAGTCAAGTTAAACATGATTTAGGCTAGCTTGCCATGCAATTAAGCAATTTGTCATTTTAATTGATGAATGGATGGACTGACGGGCAACTGTGGTGAATTCACATGGGGGATTATGTGGAGCAATATGCAGATGTCCTTTACAAAAGTATGGAAGTGTAACCTTGTGTGGGTGGGCCATGGGGGAAGGTACACTATGTGTGAAGGGTCCTGGCTGGGACAATATCTTTTAAGCTGAAATCCACATCTGCTGAGATTGCAGAAACGTTTCACTGACCAACAGAAACATTAGGCTATAACAAGTTATTATTGACATCCTGCACCTTCTAATTGGGAAGTGAAAACTCCATACACCCTTTGAACTATAGGCTAAATGAGGAACATACAGGCCCTGCATGCACAAAAATAACCACACCCAAAGGTCCAGTGAGACAAAATTTGTCCAATCTCACAAAGACAACTCATCTCGTAGAAACATGTTAACAATAAGACAAAATGTAACCTAGAGTAACACCTTTCAATTCAACCCAAAAACAAAGGGTGTAATATGAGTCCATTTATGTCTTTGCGGAAGTTCAGCATGTGTTCATGTCTTTGAACTAAGGCCAGTCCACCCAAAGTGTTCATCATCTTGTTTGCAATTGTGTGTGCAGTGCACACTCTAGGTCTAGGCTACTTCTAAGCCAGAGCAGGACTGGAGTCGCACCAGGATATCAGGGAACTTTATAACCAAACGCTCCTGTGTCATGGCCCTCATGGCACGAGCGACTACTATTCAAAGTTAAAGGATGAAAAACGGCCAAGTTCCTTCTTCCCAAGGCATCGCTCAAGAAAATGGATATGACCTCTTCGCAAAGGACCTGTGTCTGAAGTGAAAGTGCAGCCAAGCTGCCAACTTAGACTCATTGGATCCTGATGAATTGAATATGATCATTCTCTCTAGGGCTGCAACCATTTTCTTATGAGCTACAGTCAAATGGTGCTTTACAAAGCACATTAGGGCGATTCCACGCCAATGGGAGCAGTAAATATTTTTGGTATCTCAGATTGTTCTGGCAATTCTCACATAGGCACTTCATTGGGAGGAAGGATGTTTGACATGCTTTTTACATTTATATCACAAACCATTAGAGAATATCATGATGAAAGTGGCCATTTTAGGCTCTTTTTAGACCTATACATGCCTCCTGTTAGACCTTATGATCCGTGAACCATACATGATACAGTCAACATCTTGATGTCATTATAATCCTTATAGTGTGCTCTAACATATGGAGTATTTCTAGATTCTGAAGAAAATTAAAATCACAATTTATTCAACATTAAAAATATAAATATGAATCTCAAAACTACCCTTTTCTGATTGTGTTCATTTCAAGATATACATTATATACTCTTCAAACATCACATTTCCAGTGGGTTCTCTGGTACTTTTAATGATATTACCCATTTTATACATAGAAATTGACATTATAGGTAATTAAAACAATCAAACCCATTTCTGCCATTGACCAACCCCTTCAAATGTAAAAATGTTTAACAAAAAATACTATAATGCATTCAGGTGAGAAGTTGTGGGTGGGGGGAATTTTTATAAATATTCATTTTGGGGGTGGGTAAACGTAGTTGTACCTGATCCCAACACTTTCGCACTAAAGCATACTTACCAGAAGTCCACTGGCTCTGGACAGTTAGCTCAGCGGTAAGGCGCCAAGTTCCTGACATCTATTACCACTTGCGGTGTAAGTACGAATCCCCCCATGGGGTGTAAAAAAAATATTTGAAATGTGGACTCACATTTATTGCGGTATTGTGTTTGGTAGAAAAGTGCAATCGTCACCTTAAATGAAGATTAGGGGCTTAATTCAATCGAACCCACATTTTCCAATGGTATGTTTTCACTTTCAGAATAGAAGTGCGTGGGCACGGGATGAATACTATAAATTATTTTATTTTTTATATCTGCCCCTTGTGCGATTAGAACTCAACCATTGAACTATGAGCCAATTATCTTAGCGGACTGCGCAACAAATCAGTCATAGCGGTTGCGAAAAACTACAACAAGTTCATATGACCACCATTATCATCGATTTCTTGTTACAATGGATATATCGCCAACTAAGAATATAAACGTATAATCCTCATAGCCTACAAAAACATGTTTTGCACAAAAGCACATGGATGTGTATGAAACCATATGCAAAAACTTTGAATTTGGTCATATGACTCAACACCTGGATTTGGTCTTATGTAGCAAAATTTTAAATGCGTTTTTTTACTTTGGATAAAAGTAAAGACAGGTACAAAATGGTATATCATACACTGCATTTTTTAGGAACAACAGGAAAGTAATTCTGCTTTGAAAGTTGTAAACTCACTTTTGAGAAAATGGCATTTGAATGTTTTGGTATCTAGTGAAGAGCTCTTTTTTTCTTTTCTTTTTTTTTTAGGGAGTAGATCAGATGTAATATTTCAGATAGATTGTAACTTCCATCAATGTAATTGTCTGCATCACATTTAAGTCATTTAGCATACCCACATATACATATATGTATATACACACACACGTTATATACACACCATATATATATATATATATCACACACACACAAAATACACACACATACAGTGGGGAGAACAAGTATTTGATACACTGCCAATTTTGCAGGTTTTCCTACTTACAAAGCATGTAGAGGTCTGTAATTTTTATCATAGGTACACTTCAACTGTGAGAGACGGAATCTAAAACAAAAATCCAGAAAATCACATTGTATGATTTTTAAGTAATTAATTTGCATTTTATTGCATGACATAAGTATTTGATACATCAGAAAAGCAGAACTTAATATTTGGTACAGAAACCTTTGTTTTCGATTACAGAGATCATACGTTTCCTGTAGGTCCTTGACCAGGTTTGCACACACTGCAGCAGGGATTTTGGCCCACTCCTCCATACAGACCTTCTCCAGATCCTTCAGGTTTCGGGGCTGTCGCTGGGTAATACCGACTTTCAGCTCCCTCCCTTCTATTGGGTTCAGGTCTGGAGACTGGCTAGGCCACTCCAGGACCTTGAGATGCTTCTTACGGAGCACCTCCTTAGTTGCCCTGGCTGTGTGTTTCGGGTCGTTGTCATGCTGGAAGACCCAGCCACGACCCATCATCAATGCTCTTACTGAGGGAAGGAGGTTGATGGCCAAGATCTTGCGATACATGGCCCCATCCATCCTCCCCTTAATACGGTGCAGTCGTCCTGTCCCCTTTGCAGAAAAGCATCCCCAAAGAATGATGTTTCCAGCTCCATGCTTCACGGTTGGGATGGTGTTCTTGGGGTTGTACTCATCATTCTTCTTCCTCCAAACACGGCGAGTGGAGTTTAGACCAAAAAGCTCTATTTGTGTCTCATCAGACCACATGACCTTCTCCCATTCCTCCTCTGGATCATCCAGATGGTCATTGGCAAACTTCAGACGGGCCTGGACATGCGCTGGCTTGAGCAGGGGGACCTTGCATGCGCTGCAGGATTTTAATCCATGACGGCGTAGTGTGTTACTAATTGTTTTCTTTGAGACTGTGGTCCCAGCTCTCCTCAGGTCATTGACCAGGTCCTGCTGTGTAGTTCTGGGCTGATCCCTCACCTTCCTCATGATCATTGATGCCCCACGAGGTGAGATCTTGCATGGAGCCCCTGACCGAGGGTGATTGACCGTCATCTTGAACTTCTTCCATTTTCTAAGAATTGCGCCAACAGTTGTTGCCTTCTCACCAAGCTGCTTGCCTATTGTCCTGTAGCCCATCCCAGCCTTGTGCAGGTCTACAATTATATCCCTGATGTCCTTACACAGCTCTCTGGTCTTGGCCATTGTGGAGAGGTTGGAGTCTGTTTGATTGAGTGTGTGGACAGGTGTCTTTTATACAGGTAACGAGTTCAAACAGGTGCAGTTAATACAGGTAATGAGTGGAGAACAGGAGGGCTTCTTAAAGAAAAACTAACAGGTCTGTGAGAGCCGGAATTCTTACTGGTTGGTAGGTGATCAAATACTTATGTCATGCAATAAAATGCAAATTAATTACTTTAAAATCATACAATGTGATTTTCTTACAGACATCTACATGCTTTGTAAGTAGGAAAACCTGCAAAATCGGCAGTGTATCAAATACTTGTTCTCCCCACTGTATGTATGTATGTATGTATGTATGTATGTATGTATGTATATACACACACAGCTCTGGAAAAAATTAAGAGACCACTGCAAAATTATCAGTTTCTCTGGTTTGACTATTTATAGATATGCGTTTGGGTGAAATTAACTTTTTAGTTTTATTCTATAAACTACTGACAACATTTCTCCCAAATTCCAAATACAAATATTGTCATTTAGAGCATTTATTTGCAGAAAATGACAACTGGCCAAAATAACAAAAATCAGACCTCGAATAATGCAACGAAAATAAGTTCATGTTCATTTTTAAACAACACAATATTAATGTTTTAACTTAGGAAGAGTTCAGAAATCAATATTTGGTGGAATAACCCTGATTTTCAATCACAGCTTTCATGCATCTTGGCATGCTCTCCATCAGTCTTTCACATTGATGTTGGGTGACTTTATGCCACTCCTGGCGTACAAATTCAAGCAGCTCGGCTTTGTTTGATGGCTTGTGACCATCCATCTTCCTCTTGATCACATTCCAGAAGTTTTCAATTGGGTTCAGGTCTGGAGATTGGGCTGGCCATGACAGGGTCTTGATCTGGTGGTCCTCCATCCACACCTTGATTGGCTTGGCTGTGTGGCATGGCGAATTGTCCTGCTGGAAAAACCAATCCTCAGAGTTGTGGGACAATGTCAGAGAAAAAAGAAGGACGTTTTCTTCCAGGACAACCTTGTACGTGGCTTGATTCATGCGTCCTTCACAAAGACAAATCTACCCGATTCCAGCCTTGCTGAAGCACCCCCAGATCATCACCTATCCTACACCAAATTTCACAGTGGGTGCGAGACACTGTTGCTTGTAGGCCTCTCCAGGTCTCCGTCTAACCATTAGACTACCAGGTGTTGGGCAAAGCTGAAAATTGGACTCATCAGAGAAGATGACCTTATTCCAGTCCTCTACGGTCCAATCCTTACGGTCTTTTGCAAACCTCAGCCTGGCTCTTCTTTACTTCTCATTGATGAAGGGCTTTTTTCTAGCTTTGCACGACTTCAGCCCTGCCCCTAGCAGCCTGTTTTGAACCGTCCTCGCCGTCCATCCCAGTCAGTAGAGAGTCATTTTCGCCCTCTGCCGGTCTGTAGCTTTGTTGTCCCCAATGTCTGCTGCTTGACCTTGTTCTTATGAATCGACGTCTTTGAAATGTTAAGGATGGAAGCAACCTGACGCTCACTGTATCCCTCTGCCAGTAAAGCCAGAATTGAACCCTTCTTTTCCTCACTCAACTTTCTTTTTCAACTCTTTTGGCATGGTCAATAGTTATTTTCTGATTAATAGTACTTTTGAGGTACTATTAGCACTGTTTTTGCCATCCAGCTGGTCCTATTGCAAGAGGATAGTGATGACCACAGCATTGGTTTTTATACTTTTCCTCGTTAAATAAGATTTGGTTCAGGTGATCACCTAATCAGAACCTAATTCAGTAGAATGAGGTGTGCCTGTGTTGGAATTCAACAGACACTGGAATGGCTGTCACATGTAGAGATGCTGATTTAAGAAACATTTGCAGTGGTCTCTTAATTTTTTCCAGAGCTGTATGTATGTATGTATGTATATATATATATATATATAGCTCTTTGTCTACACGCATTCAGCATCGTTCACACCCTCTTAAGCTTTAGCCCAACCCAGTCCTTCTCAAATAGTGGGGCGCGCCCCCCTGGGGGGGCTCGGAGCGATGCCAGGGGGGGCGCGTGTGACCCCGGGGAACATGCTTTTTTTTGCCGCAGGGAGTAGGGGTTTTTTGCACCGAACAAGAGCACACAGCACAGAGCAGGAGATATGAAGTGCAGATAACAAACCCTTAAGAGACACCATGGAAAAATATTTAACAGGGATGAAAAGAAAGGCAGAGAGAGACGGAGATAATGAGACAAATTCTCCCGAAAGCTAAGACGAGGAAATATGATGAAGCGTATGTAGCGCTTGGCTTCACTGTGACTACGGTGGGAGACGAGGAATCAGCACAAATTGTTTTATTCATTTTTGTTTTATAGGTCAAAGTGTTTCATATATTGTGCTCCTGAGTTAATGTTGCTGATCAATTTGAATGTATTATTATTTATTGATTATATTTTATTTTATTTTTCAGTATCAAATGGTCAAAAAATGTTTACAGTTTAAATAAGGGTTGCATTTTTTTAAAATTTCAGGCAAATTGATGCACTTTAAGTATTTTCTGTTACAATGTTAATAAAGTTATTCTTTGTTGTAAGTTTATCTATATTTCTTTCTTTTTTATTTTCTTTAATGTTAATAAGGATACAATGTTATGCAGAGGTGTACATATAACAATTTTATAGACAAATGATACTATTTACAGTCGCGGCGGAGAGTTGGGGGGCGCGAAATGTTTACTTCTTCCTAGGGGGGGCGTAACAGAAAATAATTGAAAAGCACTGGCCCAACCCATCTCGTTTTGCTCTCGGAGCGCACACCTGACTCTCTGGCCGATGATTTGTTTACCTCTGGATAACATGAAAACAGTCTGACCAGCTCTGCTGGCAACAATTTCATTAATATTTTATGCCGACTTCTCCGGACACTGGCCATATTCAATGGGTATTGTACACTTTAGCTTAAGACATGTAGCTAGCTAGCTAAGTAAACAATGAACCTAGCTAGGTAAACAACGTGTAAGATCACACACGTCACGTAACGTTAGCTAACAAGCCAGCCAGCTAACGTTAGCTAGTTAAACAACAATGAACATAGTGCCAAATCATGTCGTTACTACCCTGCATGAATCTGCTGGGATCTAACCAACCAGGTTCAATGTTTGCTAGTTAGAGCTTAATGTTAGCTAGCTAAGCAAACGGTTCTGGGATACGAATAATAATGTCATACACGTAACCTTAGCTAGGGAGCCACCCAGCTAACGTTAGCTAACTAGGTCCGTCAGAAAGTGGAGAGCAACACTTATGCAGCTCCACTACAAAAAAAAAAAAATTAAAGCCGCGTTCAACAGGATTACCAACACAGACTGACAGAAGCCTTCTATATGGCAGACCAATCCGAACTCCGAATGTCCAGCCCACTCATTATCTCAGCCAATCATGGCTAGTGGGAAGGTTGCTGTCTTTTTCTGTGGCTTAACCAACAAGGCTCGTAATTTAACAATGTTATACGTATTTACAGATGGCATACAAGTTTGGTATTAAGGCACATGAAAGTTCACATGTTCCAGAAGGCATTTCTGCAAAAAAACGCATTTTGATTTTAAAAAATAAAATAAAGTTCAAATGGCTCTCCTGTGAAGTCGTGACTTGCGACATACACCTAGTTTCCTGAAACGGGTCACATATGAGGAAATGTGCCTTACATGCTAACTAGACCAGGCATCGCGCGCATGTTGATTTTGTCCATCCACACCAGACGTGATCAGGACACGCAGGTTGAAATATCAAAACGAACTCTGAACCAACTATATTCATTTGGGGACAGGTCGAAACGAATGAAACATTCATGGCAATTTAGCTAGCTAATTTGTTCTAGGATATAAACATTGGGTTGTTATTTTACCTGAAATGCACAAGGTCCTCTACTCTGACAATTAATCCAGTTAGTTTCTAGTAATCTCTCCTCCTTCAGTCTCCTGCTTCTTCTTCAGACTTTATATGGCGATTGGCAACCAACTTTAAGGTGCATTACCACCACCAACTGGACTGGAGTGTGGACCTCAGTTCATCTTTCAATCACCCATGTGGGTATATGCTCCTAAAAACCAATGAGGAGATGGGAGAGGCGGGACTTTCAGCGCATCAGCGTCAAAAATAGAACCAAGTTCTATTTTAGCGCCTGGCTACGCAGACGCGCCAGCAGTTTGAATGAAATGCTTGAATAACATGTGTATGTGTAGATTTATTTTGTAACACAAGAGGTGTGGTCAGCATGTTACTTTGAATTTTGTGTAACATCAGTAGTCTAGTCAAGGAAGTGTCATGCAAAATATATTGTCACACTTACCAAGACCATTGCCAAATAAGGTGCGCGGTCACCTGCATTTATAGTAAGCCTTGACGTGGTACCACCCAGCACATCTAGAAGGGTGTTCATTTCATACCAAACCCCTCCCTTGAGATGACATAGAGGCACCTTGTTAAGGTGCCGCTACATCACAATTTCAATGGTAGAGTTTAACCGCTAGGGGCAAAGAGTTATGTTTTCGTCTTTTAGTAGTAAATCTATCACTTTTGCAACGAACTGTCAAAATGAAGACCAGAATTGCATTTAAATAATCCTTCCTCCCAATGAAGTTTTTATGTGAGAACTGCCAGAACAATCTGCAATACAAAAAATATGTTCCACTCCTGCTGGCGTAGAATCGCCAGTTAGGCCTACAACATTAGAAGTGATAAACATAAGGTGAACAATAGATTACCCAATATCTTAATAGCAAGATGAATAAGGGTGAGAAGAACAGCTGTACACTTACCTATGAGCGCCTGGAAAAGGTTACTCTGGAAGATGTCGATGACCCTCTGGATGGAGAGTCTCAGTTGCCAGTCCTCAGTGTGGTTAAGTTTAGTGCGATATTCCTCCAGGAGTGACAGGGCTCGCTGTGCATCTGGACAATCAGAATTTGTTAGATGAGACTATAGCCCCTGGCCACAACGCTAGCAATTTACCATTCAAAAGAATAAGCGCATCTTGACTCAAAAAGTGAAAAGTAAGTTGGCCTTTCAAATTGTAACAATATTGCTCCTGTAGCTGCTGTAAATGGTTACAATTGAAGGGCTACAATTATTTATTGGCTGCATGCATGGACTTGAAGTTGAATAGTTACATTTTGGGGCCAACATTGTTTAACTGAATTACATTTGAGTGAGATGCTTGCTACAATTGTTTCAATTTGAAGAGCTATTACATTGCTCAACTGGCTACAATGTCTTCATGTAAATTAGTCAATTAATTATTATGCTACCTTATGGAAAACTAAGGCAAGCTTGGGAAACGGTATAGCTACAGTACCTAACTAGCTAGCTAATGAACTACAGTATTTAGCAAGCTAAGTGCCCTGGAAACAACTTGGTTCTTTCTGTGGCTACTTTCCCGTCAGAACTTTTGAGGGCAACTAGTTAGCTAGCTAGTTAGGTCCTGACAATATATTTAAAGTATTTAACAAGCAACTATTTCATAATGATTATTTGCAGTTACTACCTACCTAATAACAGCTAGTTTATATTGTAAGTATGTATAGCTGACAGAGTTAGCTAGCAAGCCTAGCTAGCTACAATTAGATGAAAGCCGCTTACCTTTCTTTCGTACTGGCATGATTAGGCTGTCTCGAGACAATATGTAGCTTGCTAGCCAGCTAACTATATCACCAGTCGCGCGCAGATAAGTGTTTTTAGAACACGCGATAGAATAGAACACTTTCACTCTCCTGGTATCCAAGGGGTATGCAAATCTCTACAATGAAACCACAAGTTACGTTTTAATTTTGCCCACGAACTATCAAGGAAAATACGTTACTGTGATACAAAAAGAGAAACGACAGTAACATTACAGAGTGGGCGTTCGGGTCCACACTAAAAACGCAACCAGCACCAACGACCAGATAGCTAGTTGACAGCTGCTCTTCTTGAACCTGACAGCGGCGAAGAGGTGACTCCACGACACCACATATGCAATGGTTGGTATTTTTCTAACTAGGTCCGAATGCCCGTTAAAATCCATACAAAGTAGAGAAACGCGTGTTCAGTCGGCTAAAACCAGTCAATCCACGCATGCATTAGTGTCCAACGTCGCTTGCAAGCAGTGCGGGCTTTAAAATAACTCAAACTGCAAATCCAGTTCAGTGGCACATGTAAACTCAGCCCGTGCCTCCGCGACTTATTCACTCTGTTTCGCAAACATATCCCTCGTACAATTTCTCGGCCAATACATTTGTATTCCTTCGACTCAAACTTCTTCTGGTATCCTTCTTTTTCTTCCTGTGACAGAAAATTCCAAACTTTCTTCCAAAATGGCGTCTCGGGGTTGGAAGTAGCATATATCACGTGATTTCAAACCCTACACTTGACTGCTCATGTAACTCAAGGAAGGAGTTGAAAGGTGAGACTTGAGATTTTCTTGAGCCAGGGGTTTTCAAACTTGTCTTGCCCAGGGACCCCATCACATTTTAGCAACAAACATTTTTTAGGGTCTTATCAGTCGAATGATAATGGAAGAAGAAGCAAGCAACATTTTTTAATGATTGGGCGCGTTCAAGCAGATCACTTTTGTCAAGTCGATTGTCACTGCTTTTCAATGTGTGTTGCATTTTAGGGATAAAAATTGTCTTGACTTGTCTACATGTAGACTGCATGAACTTTACAAAAATCATGTGATCAAAGGTCATGAAGTTGACTGCAGTCGATGGCAAGTTTCTGCAGTTGCTCTTCACCAACTTCATCCTGCAGCCATCACCTGCATTGTGGGATGCTCTATTGTCAACCAATCATTAGGGTGTTTTTGTTTGACATGTGCAAACTTGACGAAACTTTGCTGTAATTCATGTATACATTGGATATATACAAATGAATGGTATATTTGAGGCTCTCTCTCTCTCACTGATTGATTGTACAATGTAGGCCTACACCAGGGATGAGCAACTGGCGGCCCGCCCTCTATTACATTTTTAGGAACTCAGTCGAGTCTCAACTTACTGTTGTGAATTAGAATAGTAGAATACACAAGGTGCAATTTCGAATTTTGGTTGTGCATCAGCAATTTTTCTCATGTTATGTCAGTCACTAATAGTCAGTCAATTAGTCCATGTCAGCAATTATTTTTTGGATTGCTAAGTTAGTTTAACTGCCAGCTATCTAAACTTGTTATCATGGTCGAATTACCGGCTGGGTGGGCCCCTATTGATTTTGTTAGTCAGTCTCACTCAGCTATCATATTAAAAACTGCAACCATTTCTCTCCAGTCTATGGCAAAATGTGTAGAATTGCAGGAAATTAGCTGTAAAATAGCTAATTTTTCTCTCCGCCCCATGGCAAAATGTGTAGAATTGCAGCAAACTTGCTTTAAAACTGCAACATTTTCTCTACAACCCATGGCAAAATGTGTAGAATTGCACGAAATTAACTCTAAAACTTAAAACATTTCTCTCCGCTGTCAAGAGGGGGGCCACTAAAATGCTTTGCTCGCAATGGGGGGTATGGATGTAGGTATGCAGACACGCGAGCAACTGCGGCCCCTCATGATGAGTTCAGATTTGTTGTGGCCCCCACCCCCATCAAAGTTGCCCATCCCTGGCCTACACACATATGATTTCAGTCTGTGAGTGTGTGATATGGGGGTTGGAGACATGTTTATTTCAACATTATAAAGAACAACTTTTATAAACAATGGCCATGTTGATTTGAGCCTTGCTGTTGGAAAACCGCATTAGTGGACGACTTTCGGCTGTCGCAGACTTCACTCCTCGACTTTCGTCTAACATCGGTTGCTTTTGCCTTACCATTCAAACTCGCCCAATAGATTTGGTAGACAGTGGACTCGTTTGAGAGGTAAGGCGAAAGCAACCGACTGTAGATGAGTCTACCGCTACTCAAATGAGCCCATAGTCTATTAGCTAGAAAAGGTATCTTGGCGGCGTGGAGAACATTTTGCTGTTTTAAAGCATATTTTCTGCAATTCTACACATATTCTTCCATTGAGATGAGAGAAAATGTGGCAGTTTTGAAGCTAATTTCCTGCAATTCTATGCATTTCGCCATGGCTAATGCTGTGTTCCTCTGCTCAAACATTATATCAAAATCAAAGGGCCTGAATGCCCGTTTTTTTGAATTTCCGATTCTCCCTGACTGTCTAGCTTTTATTTGATTGTTAGTTCTCAAAGATGGTATTATAAAAAATATATATAGTTCAATATCTTTTCTGCATGCTTTCTATCTGGTTTTGGTCGTTTTAGTTTAAGCTGTTCTTCCATCCCAAAAATTACCACTTAGATGGCCCGCCTAAGAATTTTCTATACAGAAAACCCCCTGTAATAGCTAATAACTGTAATTTCCTCCATATTAAAGGGATAGTTAGAGATTTTGGCAATGAAGCCATTTATCCACTTCTCCAAAGTCAGATGAACAGGAACAGCTAGCATGCTAAGTGTTCTTGTAGACTTCCAGTCATTGCGCTAACACTAGTTAGCATTGGCTTGTGAAACTACCTCTAACTTCCTTCATACTGGACGCAGAGACATAAAAATGGTATCCACGATGGAATTCTGTTGCAGCTAGCGAGATTCATATAATAATTATTTTTCACATAAAAGGATCCCCCAAAACATTTCCAAAAACAAATAAAATGCGGACCCCTGCAGTACCTCCGTGGACCCATAGGGAACCCCAGTTTTAAAACCCCTGAAGTAGGCTACTGTCCTCCCCACCTAATATTGGCAGGATGAAATAGCCTATGGTGGTATGAGTAATATATTTTAGTAGCATACTTTGGGATGCACTACACCTGTTTTTAAATGTATCACAGCAACTCTCATTTTGTATATCTGACAAATCAATTTGTCATTGATTAATTTATGAAAGTTTCACCTGTACAAAATTTGACATCCAATTTGACATGCTCCTATGAACTTCACATGTTGGTGCTCATGGGTCCTTTTACATGGACATGACCCATAACAAACTTTGTAATATGGTTCCGGAAACACCTGTTATCATCATGAAATGTGTTGATGAAGAATGATGTGAATTTCTCCCTTATTTAATGAAAGCGAAAAATACTATATCTTTTTTTATTTATTAAGGCATTCCATCCTAAAAATAAGCAAAGTCTTTGATTTCTGGTCAAACAGATAGAAAGGGGGTCTTAGAAAACATCTACCACAAAAAGTTTTAAAATGTATTAGAAATACATAAAAACACAATAATGTTGAATAAAGATCCCATGCCAACTAATATCATACTAACACATATTTAGTTTAGGATCATTTTTTCTGCCTTCTGTGAGTTTAAAGGCCCCCTCCAGAGGAAGTTGCCACCACTATTTCAACCTAATTCCTGTTCTAGTGCGGAAATGCTTGTTGAGTTCCACCCTCCGAATATTGATTAATCGGGCGTGCACATCTCCACCTTCCTCTGTGTGCACAGCCCACACTCTGCAATTTGTAAACAAACCAAACAGCCAGGGTCAGGGCAGTGGTGGAAAAAGTACCCAATTGTCATACTTAAGTAAAAGTAAAGATACCTTAATAGAAAATTACTCAAGTGAAAGTCACCCAGTAAAATGTAAAATACTACTTGAGTAAAAGTCTAAAAGTATTTGGTTTTAAATATACTTAAGTATCAAAAGTAAATGTAATTGCTAAAATATACTTAAGGATCAAAAGTAAAAGTAAATTCCTTATATAAAGTAAACCAGACGGCATCATTTTCTTGTTTTTCTAAATTTACAGATAGCCAAGGGCATGCTCCAACACTCAGACATCATTTACAAATGAAGCATGTGTTTAGTGAGTCTGCCAGATCAGGGGCAGTAGGGATGACCAGGGATGTTCTCTTTATAAGTGCGTGAATTAGGCAATTTTCCTGTCCTGCTAAGCATTCAAAATGTAACGAGTACTTTTGGGTGTCAGGGAAAATGTATGGAGTAAAAAATACATAATTTTCTTAAGGAATGTAGTGAAGTAAAAGTAAAAGTTTGTCAAAAATATAAATATAAATAGTAAAGTAAAGTACAGACACCCCAAAAAAACTACTTAAGTAGTACTTTCAAGTATTTTTACCTAAGTACTTTACACCACTGGGTCAAGGTAGTTTAGCTATGTCAAGGCGAAGGACCATCCACTCTCCTCCTCCCTTTTCTGCACCGGAATTGAATGATCAAGGATGAATACACAGTTAGTTTAGTGGTAATACTGGAATTTACTGGTGAAACTAGAGGCTAGCTAACCTACTCTCTGGTCCAATAAAGCTAGCTAGCTAGCCAGGTAGCTAGTTACTGGTAACTATCAGCAACTGTGGATAATTGGTTCCAAAGTTGTTTCAAGCATAAGAGTACCTGTAACTATGCTAGCTAGCTAGATACCATTCAGCTGTTTTTCAGTCGTCACTAGTTACCACAGCCACAAAGTCAGAAGGCCTGCCTACCCGACCAATCAGATGAAGGAGTGTGATGACGCGTATTCTGGCGAGAAACGCCTCATTTTTGAAATGGCATATCTCGAGTTCAAGTTTGAGGACCAAATAACTAAATACGTTCAGGAACAAGAATTGGCAATGTCACTAAAATTCATAACATTAAGAAAGGACAAAAGTTTTGGGAAAAATTGTAAGTTGTCTTTTATTTTTTAGATAACTTGTAGCTATCTATTGCTACTCTCATCTAAAATGAGCTAGCTAGCTAGCATAAGGGATTCCATTCCAAGCACAGAGTTATTCTATTTGATAGAGCAACGTTGTTAGTTTCCCTACAAGCCTTTCATTCCAATAGTAATATATCATATTCTTGACCTTCAACAGATGCACCGCCTTTGGCAGGAAAAAAACTCAGTTGGGAGAGTAAAAATATCCCATTCAATGATGTTCCGTTTCAAGTTGTGGGCCAAAGACGTATTAATGCCACCAGGGGAAAGACAGACAAACAAAAGCTAAAGAGAAATATGCTGCTGAAATTAACAAGAAGGCAGTAAGTTCAAAGACAGATCACTGTAATTTATACCATACACTTTTACAACATTAATTTTATTTTAATAATGTTGAAGTACTAAGTAACAAGTGACTTTGTGGTCACTAAAGATCCCATGGAACTTATTGCAAGAGTATGTAATGATGAGTACCATTTTAAAGTATGTATAATGTGTAATCAAACTGTATTCCTATCATGTAATACTGTGTATAAAAGTACCATGTATGTAAATTGTATGAATAATGTATACTGTGTTTAAAAAAAATCTGTACAAAACTAAAATGTAAAACAAGGTTAATTTTGGCCTCTGAGGAGGGGGGTGGATGGGCCAATAAAATAAATACAAATAAAGAGTATGTAAGTGAGGTTAGGGTGGTGAGTTTCCCCTTACACTATAAAGAGCTTTTGGTGTCTAGAAAAGTGCCATGCAAGTCCAATCAGTTATTATTATTAAATGTTTTGCCATCTTCCATAGCTTGAAGACCATAGCTGTGTTCGAATACCCATACTAACATACAGTATACTACATACTTAATGAGTATATACTACATACTATTAGTTCATTTTAGTATGCTGTAAATGAACAGTATCCTTTCAGTTGAGCGTACTAGCGCTTCGCCTGTCTACCAGAAGTTGATGCTGTTGCTATGCAACCTCTTGCTTGCTTGTTAGCATAACAAATGACTAGCTAGACATTTTACGATTTCGGGTGTGTTTGTAAATTCAATCTGGAGTGCGTCACTGAACGCTCTGGCCGAAGAGCAGGGTCGATCAGAGCGTTTTGACCTCACGACGGCAGTCAAGCACGCAAGCTAACTGGCTAATGTTGGCTAGCTATTTCCAAACACAAATGAGAGAACACCTCACTCTGACCATTTTACTCGCCCTAGCAGAGCTGGTGTCGTAGTAAATATTAAAATGTTATAGCTTGGTCTGACTAAAATCTTGTGCATGACCCATTTTAATGTTAGGAGCTTGTTTTCAATCAATGCTGTTCCTATGCAAGAACAATGGACAGAGCCAATATCTTCTCAAGGACAACACCCACGCCACAGGCCACAATCTGGTTGCTCCCCACGAGAACATACACACATTCACACACACATCTCCATGCATACGCACACTCATCCTCATGCCTCACGAGTTACGCACACACACAAACTGCACTTCCTTCTACTGGTCAAAATGGGGCTTCTACTCTGGACAGAGCAGACCCGCCTCCTACGCCTCGGGAACCAATCAAGGGACTAGAAGAAGGACCCCTTCCTTTGTGTTGCATTGTATAAAGTAATGCTGAAAACTCTGTTTTTGATCCCTTTTCAACTGTCTCGATAAGAGGCAACTGAATGGGTCCATGCATGTAGCTTGAGCAGTACCAGCTATCTCTGTTGTTTAATAAACTGCCTTTTGCTTAAACATATTCCTCTCCGTCTAGCGTCGTTGGTTCTGTACTTCCTCTCCTGTATGGTTTCACCAACAAAAATGGTAGCAGAGGATGGTTTTTAATTCGATCTAAAAGTTGGTGCGAGAGGAAAAGGCAAATCATCGATCTAAAAACAGACGGAAGAGTGACCTGAAATCCAGGAGAAATCAACTATTCGTCTTGCCTCAGGAACCTGATCAGAGCGCTCTTCTAAAAAGGTATGCAGAGCCTGTTAAAACGAAATCTTGCATATTGTATTATAGACCAATACCAAATTATGATCAGTAGTACTGAGTGTGAGTATGAATACTTGTTAAATAATTTTCCATCCTAATGAATTAAGGCATACATGAGATATCTGGTACTGTGTTTTATACTAAGGAATTAAGGAATAAGGAATAAAGATAAACGTATCCAGAATGTGTCGAACTACGGATTGACGACATTGGTGGATAAGATTTGACCCACAACTAGATTCCTAAAGGGACCCAGTTTGAACTGAGACCTTTTGCATAAATCCCTATTAGGGAGGTCCTACCCTATAGGTTGCGAGGAGGTAGAAGTTTAACTGTGGCAGAGTTCTAGACATTAGGTGGGGAGAATCACCGAAAATTGACCAGAGGTATTAAATTCCCGGGGATGCCAGTTATCTCTGTGATTTCACACTTAAAAGCGTTCCATATAAATGGTTGTGTGAAAGGTACAATTAAGCTGAGATTAAGTCTTTCCTAGTGATTGAGTTGTCTAAAGAAAATCCTTTGATAGGGATCCAGTTGCTTCTGTGACTTCACATAAGTATAAGGTTGTGTGAAGGGTGGCAGTTGAACTGAGACTATGTTTTAGGACGCTCTGGTAACCTAAATTTTTTAAGGTATTGTATTCTAATTGGCAGTTTTGTTTTGCTGTGTTTATATTTTAACGTGTCTGTGTTTTTATGTATTATAACGTGTAATGGATGATGGGAAGTTATAGTGAGACTTATGAGACTGAACACCAATCTGTGGATTTGAGTGAATTTGACCTAGGGTTTCAGGAACCGGGGACTGGGGAGACTGATATTGAAGTTGTGCACGATTCTAGAACAAGCGTGAGATAACTAAAGCGTGGTGTGTGCTGTGTGTGGAAATTACTGCATTGGTATAATGTGACTGGAATTAATACCCAGATATGGTATACCAGGGCAGATAAGATCTGACAACCACACATTTTAGCAACAAACACCTGAAAAAGGTGGAGGTAAGATTCGGAATCATGCACAGATTCGGTTCAGTAACATCCACAGTCCCAACCAAACATTTAAAGCTAAAATAACAGGTTTGTGCAGGAACAAAATTAACATAGGTCCACCAAGGTAGGGAGGTCATATGCCCTCCCTTGATGTACAACAGATAGAAATGACTGATTATGTGTAGAAATTGACGGAATTTTCTGCAGCACTCTCTTCTCAGGTGCGGAAGGCCCAAGAGGGGGAGCTGTCAGGAAACACGCTGACACTGAAGGTAAACGTGGGAGGCTGGGTGAGGGTTAAAGTCCACAAGAGAAAGTGGCTGGAACCCAGGTGGACTGGACCGTACGAAGTGAAGGAGGTTACTTCACACTCAGTCCAGGTCAGAGGTAAATTAGGCGCACACTGACACCATCTAACTCATTGCACACCAGCCCCCACTCCTTCTAGATCACTGACAGAAGTCAGGGCTGATTTGAGCAGCGAGAACCAATCCTGACAACACAATGAAGAAACCCTTATGGGAACAACAATCTCACTCAGGGAGAAGGATAACTTTTTCCCCCTGGGAGAGATTGGGAGTGTCTGAATGTTTGTATGTATGTTTTCTGATAGGAATTGGACTCCTGCTGGGCACTCCTTATGAGGTGTTGTTCTTTTACATTACATTTGAGTCATTTAGCAGACGCTCTTATCCAGAGCGACTTACAGGAACAATTGGGGTTAGGTGCCTTGCTCAAGGGCACATCGGCAGATTTTTCACCTAGTCAGCTCGGGGATTAGAACCAGCGACCTTTCGGTTACTGGCACAATGCTCTTAACCACTAAGCTACCTGCCGCCCCGTGTTGTGTGAAGCTATTTAGAATTACTTGTTAAATTGACTTATAATATAGAAGAGGTGGCTAAGGGATTTTTAACAGTACCAACCATGGGGGGCAAATCCTCACAAGACGTCCCAGAATTTACTGGGGACGAGAAATGCTTGATGTAATTAAAATGGAATCCAGGGATAGAAGAAATCTCCATTATATAACCAGGTGGAGGGAGAGGTATGGTTTTGAGGGACGTCTGGACGGAGATAAACTCGAATCCATGCTTAAACAGATACATAAGGTGTGTAAAGGAGAAATAAGTATGTCTAAAGAGGACTGTTTTGCCTGTGGGACAGCCAAACCAGGGTTAACAACTACTCCGTTCCCCTTGACAGGCTTTAACTCTCTGTCAGGTTTGTCCTCCATGCAAGCCCGATAACAAAGTCATCCCGACCTGGGTTGCCTCAATTTGAAGTCACAGGGGATTCTAAATTGTTTTTCTAGTCTAATCTCTCCTCTTTGTTGCAGCCAGAGGATTTTAGGAGCCAAAAAACCAGACCCGTGCTGACATCTGATGGATGTGTGGTGATAACTGATTGTGAACTCACCTACATACGCAAACAATCAAACGTGTCAGAGACTGGTGAGTTGTCACATAGAAAGTAGGACCTCCTCCCGGGATCCTTTGATGAAAGGATATATATTGATGGGATCCACAATCAGATCGCAGCTGGGTTTGAATCAAGTATTTTCTGGTGGTCAAACAATTAATAAAAATGTAGATTGGATAAATTATATTTAATATAACCAGCAAAATATTTATTAACCACACTCGTGATGCAATAAAGGGATTAGCTGAGCAGACAGCGGCAACTAGCTTAATGACATGGCAGAATAGAATAGCTTTAGATATGCTTTTGGCTGAGCGGGACGGGGTTTGTGTTCTGTTTGGATATATGTGTTGTACTTTCATCTCCAACAATATAGCACCGGACGGGCCCGTGACCAAAGCGCTTGAGTGACCATCACCACGCTGGAGAACGAACTGGTTGAGAACTCTGGTATTGATAGCTCCATAAACGGTTGGTTTGATAACATATTTGGTAAATGGAAAACTATTGTTGTGACTATTCTGGGTGAAGTTATGGCCTCTATGGGTATACTTGTTCTTTGTGGATGTTGCCTTATTTCCTGGCTGAGTGACTGGTTTGGTGAGTACTCTTCTATGGTGGTTACTGGATTTCTGACCCTAGTAATTGTGTTTTTGCTGTTAATGTGTTGTGCTGCTTGCATCGTCCCCTGTCTCAGGAGGTCAGTGGTAGGAGTGGTGCAGGCGTCAGGTATGATGCTGTTGTTACCGGCCCAGGATGATGCAGGTGACTCTGAGACCAAGCTGGATGATCCATGTTTTGCCTAGTAACATACATACACGCATTTATTTTCAGTTCTTGCTCATTTATTACCTTAAGTTTTTACTAACCACTGTGATTGTTTATTCTTCCTGATGTGAAGGTAAAGGATTCCTGGGTGGCTGGTAGCCAACTCAGTACATGTTAGGTGTAGGGGAGGAATAGAGGGTTAAAATTATTATTTTTATTTTTTATTAACATTAAATGTTGTGATTTAATTTCCATATCCTGTTATTCTTAAGGGTGATTATACTCTGTTTAGAGTGACACCATAAAATTGTTGGGTTTTATTTTTTGGATCTGTATGTGATGAATAGCTTGGAAGGAATGCATTAATGAGGAGCACTGTACTGATATGGATTGTTTCACATAACAGGCTGATAAGAACACTCTCTCTTTGTTGTCTGTGAAACTGTCCTTGAACATGGGTACATGGAGTACAGTTTTTGGGGGCTCGTCCCTTTTGGGTGCTGACTGTTGCACTATTAATAAAAACGTCGATAGAATTAACTACATACATTAATGTCCAGAAATTAGAAAACTGGACTCAACAAGGTTTTGAGGCTGTTCATGGACAACTAGCTGCAACTTCATTAATGGCTTTTCAGAATAGAATTGCTGTTGATATGTTACTTGCTGAAAGAGGGTGTGTGTGTGCTATGTTCGGGGAACAATGTTGTACTTTTATTCCTAATAATACTGCTGCAGATGGAAGCTTGACAATTGCTCTAGAAGGTTTGAGGACTCTTAATGGTAAAATGAAGAGCCACTCAGGGGTGGATACTTCAATGTGGGACTCTTGGATGGATGCGTTTGGTAAATATAAAACGCTTGTTTCTTCTATACTTGTATCCATCTCTGTTTTTGCTGCAATTCTAGTGCTTTGTGGATGCTGTTGCATTCCATGCATACGGGCGCTGACAACCAGGATTATAACCACCGCTATTGATCCACATCCTGCAGATAACGGTCAGATGTTTCCTTTGCTTGCTATTGACGATGCTGACCAAGGATATCTGGATGATGAATAGCATTTAAGCTTTTGTCACGTCTCTTGTGAGACGTGAAGAGGGGGAATGTAAAACTTTATCTTCTGATAAAGTTTTCCCTATTTTGCCAAATTGCAGCATTTAAGCTTTTTGTCACGTCTCTTGTGAGACGTGAAGAGGGGGAATCAAAACTTTATCTTCTGATAAAGTTTTCCCTATTTTGCCAATTACACTGTTAGCTTGTGTCACGTCTTAAGTTTTCCTTCTTTACTGTTACTTGGTCACGTCTCTGGGGAGACGTGAAGAGAGGGATTTGTCGTAGTAAATATTAAAATGTTATAGCTTGGTCTGACTAAAATCTTGTGCATGACCCATTTTAATGTTAGGAGCTTGTTTTCAATCAATGCTGTTCCTATGCAAGAACAATGGACAGAGCCAATATCTTCTCAAGGACAACACCCGCCACAGGCCACAATCTGGTTGCTCCCCACGAGAACATACACACATTCACACACACATCTCCATGCATACGCACACTCATCCTCATGCCTCACGAGTTACGCACACACACAAACTGCACTTCCTTCTACTGGTCAAAATGGGGCTTCTACTCTGGACAGAGCAGACCCGCCTCCTACGCCTCGGGAACCAATCAAGGGACTAGAAGAAGGACCCCTTCCTTTGTGTTGCATTGTATAAAGTAATGCTGAAAACTCTGTTTTTGATCCCTTTTCAACTGTCTCGATAAGAGGCAACTGAATGGGTCCATGCATGTAGCTTGAGCAGTACCAGCTATCTCTGTTGTTTAATAAACTGCCTTTTGCTTAAACATATTCCTCTCCGTCTAGCGTCGTTGGTTCTGTACTTCCTCTCCTGTATGGTTTCACCAACACTGGTTAGGCTGTTTTCATGTTATCCAGAGCGTTGGTGACTGTGCTGCTGGCAACAATTTAATTACTCTTTACTGACACCGGCCATATATTCAACAGGTGTTGAGCGTTCATAAATTCATCAGTTATTCTGCGTTCTGGCACACTCAGTCGAGAGTGCTCTGAAATCGGAGTAGATAGACAGAATTAACAATGTCCATTGGGAACTCACAATGACTATACCACTTAGCTAAGAATGACGTGAATAATCAAGTCAATAAACGTTGGGTAGTTAGTTAGATTATAGTTAATATACTGCCTGGCAAGTTCGATGTATTAGTAGCCAACTACCGTTACTCGTTAGGTAACTAACGTTAGCTAACATACCGGTACATACTGCTGTAATGCTATGCGGTTCGTAAGGATAGCGTAGCTAACAAATTGTCAGCCAACATAACATTTAACGTAACTTATTTGAAAAGTCATTACTTTATTACATTGCTCAACAATTTCTTAACATTTGTCATAATTAGTTAAAGCAATGAATTTGTATCCGCTCTTCGGCTGCCACGCCCATTTTCGGAAGAATTGCATTACGGGCCCAAAAAGCAAGGAAATAGTGTTCCCTGCTTGTATACTTCGTATTTTGGCGAATTAAGTACGACATCCGGGAACTTTTGGCATACTAACTATATCCATACTATGACCAATAAGCATACTACAGACTCAATTTACATCACAAATAGTATGGTTAGTGTAGTTAGTATGAGTATTCAAACACAGCTCATGTCTTTGTACAGAGACAGAAACTGGTACAAAATACCAAAATGGTGGACTGCAAAGCTATGTTAAGTTAAATAAATAAATTACTATAGTAAGTGCCTAGGTGCCAAATAAAGTAACAGGGTTGAAGTTTTCATCTTAAATCTTCAAAAATCTGCCAATTTCGGCATACGCGTCATCACACTCCCTCATCTGATTGGTCGTTTCCCACTAACCGTAAACCGGCATACGTCATCACACTCCCTCATCTGATTGGTCGAGTAAGCGGGCCTTCTGACTTTGGCTGTGGTAACTAGTATCGACACTGTTTTTTAGATAATCTAATTATCTGAAGAGTAAAGGTTAGGTAGTTAGTAGCTAGCTAGCTAGCAACTGTACTCGAAATGTAGCTAGCTTTTTAGCTAGCTACCTGGCTAGCTAACTAAACAGCAGCTGGATTGACCTAGCTGGAATGTTTACAAGGATCCCCACTAGCTGGCTACTAGACGACCAATATAAAAGTTGGCCCTAAAGCTTTTTTTAGGGAGCCAAGGAAAGCAACTATTGCATGTATCAATGATGGACACTAGCTAGAATGCAATAGGTAGCTACTAATACAAAAGCCCAACTTCTTGAACATTGTTTTGATGAGCCAGTTAGAATAAAAGGCTGTCACTTGATCAAATCATAAATCATACTCTGTACCAAATGCATTGCCAATCAATAAACATCTTATAATGTATACATATCATGTAATTCTACTGTATGTTCCTTATTATTTACTTATTATCAAACTTCATCCAGATATTACACTGTTGATGTGCATGGAGTACAAAATTGCTAGTTAGTTTGTACTCTCTGAACAATAACACTAGTGTTCCTGTAACATAATGTGTGTACTGTAATATAGGTTATAGCCTGCCAACAGAGGAGGATGTGGTGGCTTGTTAGAGCACAGACATGGTTCTAATTTCAGTGCTGCTCATGAGGACCCCCATAACAGTTGAAATGTCGATGTGGCCCCCCTCAAACATATTGTAACATTGGGAACTCTCAGTAGTCAATGTGTGATAGGACCCAGAGCGCAGGAGAGGACTATAATGAACATGTGGGCTTTCTGTACATTGTAATAATTTATTTTCCATTTCAGTGTTTGCTCATCTTGTAATTGTAGTTGGTTATGACAACATTATCAGAACGGTCATTGAATGATAAACAGAACAAAATAAACAGAACAAAACATGGACCCATTCTGTGATTATATATTTAAAATGTCATCCACATCCTCACTTTATGTCAATATTACAATACTGCTGGTTGCTCAGCCTCTGTCCTTGGTCTGCATCACACAGCCTGGGAGTCCTCAGTCCTGTAAGACACATGAAACACACAGGTAGGTTGTTTAATTGTCATTATGTCTGTCATGGATCCGGTCAATACATTACCATTTTGCTGTTCTCAGTTTACCCCAGAGAACTGAGAATCAGGCAGCAATTCTTGCTCTCTGTATGGATGCCACGTTCAAAACAACTGGTAGCTCGGAAATGTCAGACTTCAGTCCATTCAGTCCATTCAGTCCAAACAACTAGCTCCGACTGGGTAACCTAAGAGAAAATGTTTTATAGGCAACTACAATATTAGTTCTCACATTTGCGCCTGTTGGATAGGACAGAATGTTACTCAACTAAACACTGAAGTGCAAAATTGAGGGATTAACTAATTGATCTGTAGTTTGCACGGTTTGATATTACTTTGCAGCATTTTGTATCACATTTGGCCTGCAAGCACAAATTCCCTTTGACAGCCAGGTTTAAAACTGCAAGACACCTTGCAGTTTTGGAAACAGCTTCGCGTTTGGTAACCTAAAGGCGGTGCAGTCGCGTTAGTACTGGTAAAGCAGGGATTTACTCACTGAGCTATATATGAACTTAGTTACTTCATATGGATTTACTTCACCGCACAGTTACCTATACTCTATAGCTAGCTAGCCAGCCAAGCTTGTTAGTGACCCATAGGCCTATTCTTGCTGCTGATGATACTGTAGTGCTGCCATGCATAACATGTCTCCAGAAATGACTATGTATCCCAGCTGTGTTGACATTTCACCTATCCACGTCTTCATCCACTTTTGATGTCACTAGTTAGCCATGAAGCTAGCCCTAGATAAGTCGTTCGGCCAACACTTCAATCCAGCCCGCAAGCCATTTTTTAAATGAATAAAATGTCATTTTAGTTGCGTTTTTTGGCCTAACAATTACTTCTTCCATGCTATACAAACAAACTCTGATAGATGGCTCTTTAGCCTAGTAGCTGCTAGTATTAGGCATACATTCAGACAGTCGCTTTGTGCTCACGCTCTCAATTCGAATCTACGTTCACCGTCCATGCTTGACAACGTTGACATGAAAAATGAGTGCTGCGAAAAGAAAAAGTGGACTCTGAATGTTGTGTGTTCAATAAAGAATAGACACCAAAATAATTTTTCACTGATGTGGGAGAGAACATGATATGTCTGATATGACAAGAAAATATAGCAGTTTTGAAAGAATACAACCTCAGTTGAAATTTTTTAAGCAAGCATGCTAACTATGCTAGCAATCTGTCCTCCCAGGGCCTCTAAACGTGCCAAGCCAAAACAAAATATTTTTACCAAACAGTCCTCTACTCAAGAATTGGTAACTAAGTCAAGTTACATAGTGGCACATAAAATTGCAAAGCATAGCAAGCCCTTCGCCAAAGGGGAGTTTGTGGAAGACTGTATGTTGGAGACTGCTAGCATACTTTGTCGGAACAGTAAAAGCCAATTCGAGAAAATGTGCTTATCACGCCGAACCATCACTAGGCGTGTGGAAGTGCGAGGCGAGGAGCTAACCTACGATCTGAAAAAGAAAACTAAGGACTTCAATCTTTTTTCTATCGCACTGGATAAGAGTACTGACATCAAAGACACTGCTCAACTTGTCATTTTTGTCAGAGGAATTAATGATAACTTTTAAATAACAGAATAACTTCTTGCAATGGAATCGATGGGCTCGGACTTATACGACAGTGTGTCTGCCTGCTAGGAAAAAATGAATCTACTGTGGCGTAAACTGACAAACGTCACAACAGATGGATCTCCAAATCTAACTGGTAAGAACATTGGGCTACTTAAAAGATTACAAGACAAAGTAAAAGAAGAAAGGCAGAACTCTGAGGAATTGATATTTCTCCACTGTATCATTCATCAGGAAGCGCTGTGTAAAAGTGTGTTGAAGCTCGAACGTGTTGTCAAAGTTGCCGTGAAAGTTGTGAACTTTATATCGGCAAGTGGGCTTAACCATCGTCAGTTCATTCAGCTGCTCAATGATACAGAGGCAGAGCACCAGGAATTTGGCTTCTCAGACTTTGGCAAGACTGAGCTGGAGCTTGTATCATGCCCCTTGTCTTTCGACAGCGAGAAAGCACCACCAGACACACAACTAGAGCTCATCGACATCCAATGTGACAGTGCTTTGAAGGAGAAGTACTACACAGCCACAATAGACCCGTTTTATGACTCACTGAATGAAATACAGTTTCCAAACATGGAAAAGCACCCCCAGAGGATGCTGGTTTTATTCAGGTCCACATATGTGTGTGACCAAACTTTCTCACTCATGAACTACAACAAATCCCGTCACAGGTCAAATTTAACAAATTACCACTTGTCAGCTGTTCTGATGATCTCCAAGTCACAAATGATACCAGACTTTGCTGACCTTTTCAAGAGAGGTGACCAGACCCATTGCTCACATTAAGACCGAAATCACCAAGAGTGGGGTAGGCCAGGATTATGTTTTCTTTCCCAGTTTTCAACAGTCTTAGGCTATGTATATTTTTTATTATGGTGATGGTTATTGCAGTGAGAACTATCCAGCAATGCACTTGGATACTGCCATTGTCCCCATTCATTTCACATTGAAAACACAATGGCTCAGATTGTACTTTATTTGGACTGAGATGATTTCAGAACTGTTCATTAATCTGCTTTAATAGATCATCTACATTCATATCAACATGAATCCAAATATTTTATGTAAACTCAGCTAAAAATAAATGTCCTCTCACTGTCAACTGCGTTTATTTTCAGCAAACTTAACATGTGTAAATATTTGTATGAACATAACAAGATTCAACAACTGAGACATAAACTGAACAAGTTCCACAGACATGTGACTAACAGAAATTGAATAATGTGTCCCTGAACAAAGGGGGGGTCCAAATAAAAAATAACAGTCAGTATCTGGTGTGGCCACCAGTTGCATTAAGTACTGCAGTGCATCTCCTCCTCATGGACTGCACCAGATTTGCCAGTTCTTGCTGTGAGATGTTACCCCACTCTTCCACCAAGGCACCTGCAAGTTCCCTGACATTTCTGGGGGGAATGGCCCTAGCCCTCACCCTCCGACCCAACAGGGGCCAGACATGCTCAATGGGATTGAGATCTGGGCTCTTCTCTGGCCATGGCAGAACACTGACATTCCTGTCTTGCAGGAAATCACACACAGAACGAGCAGTATAGCTGGTGGCATTGTCATGCTGGAGGGTCATGTCAGGATGAGCCTGCAGGAAGGGTACCACATGAGGGAGGAGGATGTCTTCCCTGTAACGCACAGCGTTGAGATTGCCTGCAATGACAACAAGCTCAGTCCGATGATGCTGTGACACACCGCCCCAGACCATGACGGACCCTCCACCTCCAAATCGATCCCGCTCCAGAGTACAGGCCTCGGTGTAACGCTCATTCCTTTGACGATAAACGCGAATCCGATCATCACCCCTGGTGAGACAAAACCACGACTCGTCAGCGAAGAGCACTTTTTGCCAGTCCTGTCTGGTCCAGCGATGGTGGGTTTGTGCCCATAGGCAACGTTGTTGCCGGTGATGTCTGGTGAGGACCTGCCTTACAACTGGCCTACAAGCCCTCAGTCCAGCCTCTCTCAGCCTATTGCGGACAGTCTGAGCACTGATGGAGGGATTGTGTGTTCCTGGTGTAACTCGTGCAGTTGTTGTTGCCATCCTGTACCTGTCCCGCAGGTGTGATGTTCGGACGTACCGATCCTGTGCAGGTGTTGTTACACGTGGTCTGCCACTGTGAGGACGATCAGCTGTCCGTCCTGTCTCCCTGTAGCGCTGTCTTAGGCGTCTCACAGTACGGACATTGCAATTTATTGCCCTGGCCACATCTGCAGTCCTCATGCCTCCTTGCAGCATGCCTAAGGCACGTTCACGCAGATGAGCAGGGACCCCGGGCATCTGTCTTTAGGTGTTTTTCAGATTCAGTAGAAAGGCCTCTTTAGTGTCCTAAGTTTTCATAACTGTGACCTTAATTGCCTACCATCTGTAAGCTGTTAGTGTCTTAATGACTGTTCCACAGGTGCATGTTCATTCATTGTTTATGGTTCATTGAACAAGCATGGGAAACAGTGTTTAAACCCTTTACAATGAAGATCTGTGAAGATATTTGGATTTTTACAAATTATCTTTGAAAGACAGAGAAAAGGGGCAGGTTCTTTTTTTGCTGAGTTTATGTGGCTCAAAGTGTTCTTTTATAAGGTGGAGGTGAATTGAGAACTGTTCCATAATATGCTGTCATAAACAGGCCATTCAATATGATTTCAAATTACATATTTTTTGCTCTTATTTGTGTCACTCAGATTGTACTTTAGGAGTGGAGATGGTATTTACAGTGCTGTAACAGACATCTGCTGTTTACAGTCATATAAACATGCATTTTTCATATTTCAAAAGTTTGCACTTACTTTTTGTGGCTATGAGTCTGATTGTACTTTAGAAGGGTAAAGATGGTACAGTGATATAATTGTTTTGCAATCTTAGCAGCATACAGTGAGGGAAAAAAGTATTTGATCCCCTGCTGATTTTGTACGTTTGCCCACTGACAAAGAAATGATCAGTCTATAATTTTAATGGTAGGTTTATTTGAACAGTGAGAGACGGAATAACAACAAAAAAATCCAGAAAAACGCATGACAAAAATGTTATAAATTGATTTGCATTTTAATGAGGGAAATAAGTATTGGACCCCTCTGCAAAACATGACTTAGTACTTGGTGGCAAAACCCTTGTTGGCAATCAACAAGGTCAGATGTTTCTTGTAGTTGGCCACCAGGTTTGCACACATCTCAGGAGGGATTTTGTCCCACTCCTCTTTGCAGATCTTCTCCAAGTCATTAACGTTTTGAGGCTGACATTTGGCAACTCGAACCTTCAGCTCCCTCCACAGATTTTCTATGGGATTAAGGTCTGGAGACTGGCTAGGCCACTCCAGGAGTGTAACTCTGTGTTGTTGTTTTTATCGCACTGCTTTGCTTTATCTTGGCCAGGTCGCAGTTGTAAATGAGAACTTGTTCTCAACTGGCTTACCTGGTTAAATAAAGGTGAAATAAAAAATAAAATAAAAATGTGCTTCTTCTTGAGCCACTCCTTTGTTGCCTTGGCAATGTGTTTTGGGTCATTGTCATGCTGGAATACCCATCCACGACCCATTTTCAATGCCCTGGCTGAGGGAAGGAGGTTCTCACCCAAGATTTGATGGTACATGGCCCCGTCCATCGTCCCTTTGATGCAGTGAAGTTGTCCTGTCCCCTTAGCAGAACACCCCCAAAGCATAATGTTTCCACTTCCATGTTTGACGGTGGGGATGGTGTTCTTTGGGTCATAGGCAGCATTCCTCCTCCTCCAAACACGGCGAGTTGAGTTGATGCCAAAGAGCTCCATTTTGGTCTCATCTGACCACAACACTTTCACCCAGTTCTCCTCTGAATCATTCAGATGTTCATTGGCAAACTTCAGACGGCCCTGTATATGTGCTTTCTTGAGCAGGGGGACCTTGCGGCCACCGCAGGATTTCAGTAGTGTGTTACCAATTGTTTTCTTGGTGACTATGGTCCCAGCTGCCTTGAGATCATTGACAAGATCCTCCCGTGTAGTTCATGATCATTGCAACTCCACGAGGTGAGATCTTGCATGGAGCCCCAGGCCGAGGGAGATTGACAGTTCTTTTGTGTTTCTTCCATTTGCGAATAATCGCACCAACTGTTGTCACCTTCTCACCAAGCTGCTTGGCAATGGTCTTGTAGCCAATTCCAGCCTTGTGTAGGTCTACAATCTTGTCCCTGACATCCTTGGAGAGCTCTTTGGTCTTGGCCATGGTGGAGAGTTTGGTAGAGAGAATCTGATTGATTGATTGCTTCTGTGGGCAGGTGTCTTTTTATACAGGTAACAAGCTGAGATTAGGAGCACTCCCTTTAAGAGTGTGCTCCTAATCAGCTCGTTACCTGTATAAAAGACACCTGGGACCCAGAAATCTTTCTGATTGAGAGGGGGTCAAATACTTATTTCCCTCATTAAAATGCAAAACAATTTATAACATTTTTGACATGCGTTTCTCTGGATTTTTTTGTTGTTATTCTGTCTCTCACTGTTCAAAGAAACCTACCATTAAAATTATAGACTGATCATGTCTTTGTCAGTGGGCAAACGTACAAAATCAGCAGGGGATCAAATACGTTTTTCCCTCACTGTACGTACACCTACAGTACACAAGTAGTTGAGTGTCAACGTGAACAAAGGCTTTACATGTTTTGTCACGCATATCATTTAGTATGTGGCCCTTCACTAGGTTTCAAAAGTTGAATGTGGCCCTTGAGCCAAACATTTTCCTCACCCCTGGGCTAACGTGTGCCTTGCCAGGCTGCTTCTATATAGCCAAGTGAACATCAGTAGCTCATCAAAATAATATTAGCTACCTCTTTTCTTACTCACCATTTCAGCGTCAGCCCATCCAACAGCTCCAGATCGAACTAAGTGCATTACAGACAGCAGTAAGCCATAGCACCAGGTTGTAAACAGGAAGTAATGATCCCGCACATGCCATTTTTTTGTAGTTCCAAATTAACTAAAGCCAGCCCTCGCAAGACACGTATAGTCAGATCGAAATGTACATTATTTATCTTCGGATTTCCCTGTTCAAGCCCAGATACAGTGGGGAAAATGTTTTCTTTAGTCAGCCACCAATTGTGCAAGTTCTCCCACTTAAAAAGATGAGAGAGGCCTGTAATTTTCATCATAGGTACACGTCAACTATGACAGACAAAATGAGAAAAAGAAATCCAGAAAATCACATTGTAGGATTTTTAATGAATTTATTTGCAAATTAAGGTGGAAAATAAGTATTTGGTCACCTACAAACAAGCAAGACCAAAGAGCTGTCAAAGGACACCAGAAACAAAATTGTAGACCTGCACCAGGCTGGGAAGACTGAATCTGCAATAGGTAAGCAGCTTGGTTTGAAGAAATCAACTGTGGGAGCAATTATTAGGAAATGGAAGACATACAAGACCACTGATAATCTCCCTCGATCTGGGGCTCCACGCAAGATCTCACCCCGTGGGGTCAAAATGATCACAAGAACGGTGAGCAAAAATCCCAGAACCACACGTGGGGACCTAGTGAATGACCTGCAGAGAGCTGGGACCAAAGTAACAAAGCCTACCATCAGTAACACACTACGCCGCCAGGGACTCAAATCCTGCAGTGCCAGACGTGTCCCCCCTGCTTAAGCCAGTACATGTCCAGGCCCGTCTGAAGTTTGCTAGAGTGCATTTGGATGATCCAGAAGAGGATTGGGAGAATGTCATATGGTCAGATGAAACCAAAATATAACTTTTGGGTAAAAACTCAACTCGTCGTGTTTGGAGGACAAAGAATGCTGAGTTACATCCAAAGAACACCATACCTACTGTGAAGCATGGGGGTGGAAACATCATGCTTTGGGGCTGTTTTTATGCAAAGGGACCAGGACGACTGATCCGTGTAAAGGAAAGAATGAATGGGGCCATGTATCGTGAGATTTTGAGTGAAAACCTCCTTCCATCAGCAAGGGCATTGAAGATGAAACGTGGCTGGGTCTTTCAGCATGACAATGATCCCAAACACACCACCCGGGCAACGAAGGAGTGGCTTCGTAAGAAGCATTTCAAGGTCCTGGAGTGGCCTAGCCAGTCTCCAGATCTCAACCCCATAGAAAATCTTTGGAGGGAGTTGAAAGTCCGTGTTGCCCAACGACAGCCCCAAAACATCACTGCTCTAGAGGAGATCTGCATGGCGGAATGGGCCAAAATACCAGCAACAGTGTGTGAAAACCTTGTGAAGACTTACAGAAAACGTTTGACCTGTGTCATTGCCAACAAAGGGTATATAACAAAGTATTGAGAAACTTTTGTTATTGACCAAATACTTATTTTCCACCATAATTTGCAAATAAATTCATAAACTATCCTACAATGTGATTTTCTGGATTTTTTTTTCTAATTTTGTCTGTCATAGTTGACGTATACCTATGATGAAAATTACAGGCCTCTCTCATCTTTTTAAGTGGGAGAACTTGCACAATTGGTGGCTGACTAAATACTTTTTTTCCCCACTGTACATTAGCATAACTTTGCATAATATAACTCACAAACAGTAACTCTTAAACGGTTCAATCTAGATACAGCAAACCAACTCTTATATGTTCAGGCTATCCTAACCTTTCCTCTACCTACTTTTTCAATTATAACCAGTCACCACCATTACGACTGCAGGCACTACTACTACTATAACATTTTTCAAAACCACTACCACAGAAATACTTTTAAAGAGGTAAAGCAAGTCCCACCAATTGTACTTAATGTACAATTAACATGTAGTTATTAATGGGATAATTCTAAATCTTCAACATACTTCTTCTGATTATTATTGGGACTTTCGAAGCAAATGTCCCATTCTTCTTCTTCTTCTTCTTCTTCTTCTTCTTCTTCTTCTTCTTCTTCTTCTTCTTCTTCTTCTTCTTCTTCTTCTTCTTCTTCTTCTTCTTCTTCTTCTTCTTCTTCTTCTTCTTCTTCTTCTTCTTCATTATTATTATTATTATTATTATTGTGGGGCTTGTGAAGCAAAAGGCCCAGCTTCAATCTTCGACATACTTCTTATTGTGGGGCTTGCGAAGAAAAAGCTTCTTCAACATATTTCTTCTTCTTCGACATTCTTCTTCTTCGAAATTCTTCTTCTTCTAGTTATTCTTTAGCACTTAACTCCTCCTACACCGTTTAAGCTAGAAACACTGTTCAAACTTTAAAATATGTAGACTGGTCTGGATTGATTTGCTTGTATTCAACTTTTTTATATATTTTATACGTTATACATTTTGTAGTCCTTATTTTTTACAATCTTCATTCACTTTCATGCCATTTTCCTCAACATTCTAAAGCTCCCCATTGTGACATCATCACTTCCAACTGCCATTCACTGTCAAAGCAAAAATACAACTTTTGACACAAATCAATCTATTTTTACCACTTTTCTAACAACTTAGACAAATGGTATGAAATCTTGGTCTACTCTGCTTTCAAATTCTGAAATAATAACAGAAATATCCAGTACAGATCTAACAATATAGCTGTTTTAGTTACCGCATCAACAACATTTTCTGTAACTTCTTTGCAAACAACTACTGTTCGACCACTTCCCCAACAAGTTAGACAAAAAGGAAATGGTATTACATCTTCCTTTACTTCTCTGCTACTCATATCTGTTCACGGAACAAAAATATTCACTATGGATCTTACAGTACAGCTGTTTTAGTAACTGCATTACCACATTTTTCCTAAACTTTTTCCAAAACTACCGTTTTGACCACTAACCCAACAAGTCAGACAAAAACAATGAGGATTTTAAATCTTACCCTACTTCTTTGCTTGTCAAATCCGTAAACGGATTAGGAATAGTGTCTACCAATCTGTAGCTAGAGCTGTTTTAATAACCCATCAACTGCTCTCTTTCTAGCTGCAGTAAGTCATGTCAGAAGCATACCAGATTAACTATTTACCAAAAAACAGCTGCAAATTCCAATAAGTTAACTTTCCTTGCTTTGCCTAACAACACTATCATGAATCTAGCAAAGGCGTTTTGTGTGTCATAGTGCAGTATTTAGTTTATATTAAAGCACAAACTTACTGTATGATAGCATGTTTCTCACACTCGCTTTAGCCAAAAAGGAGCAGTGTTGCCAAGGCTACTGTTGTCTAGCAACGCTTGACTCGCGGGAATTAATGTCTTCATTGCTCTTCAAATTCCCATGATTTGTCAATATATTTCAGACGGAACAGCTAGTGCTAAGATTAAGAATACTTTCCCAGTCTGGACGACCTGGAATGATAAAGAGAAGATTTCTAATGCTTACTACTGTAGCTTTGTCCTCCTTTTCTAGGATCATGTTCTGTGCTCTAAATAACTTAACTGGCTAGTTTGCCTGTCTACAGAGAAGGGTGGGCTGTACCCCTCTGATTGGATAGAGCGTATTAGGAATAGCTTCTACCAATAAAAAGTTACAGCTGTTTAGAGTGACAAAAAATGGACTACCTAACGTCAGCTAATAGCTCTCAATTACTGACCACAACCACACAAATACTGACAAACTACTGCCCAAAATTACTAAACACAGCCACACAACTACTGACCACCACAACTACTGACCACAACCCAACAACTGCTGACCACATCTACTGTAGGTGTCCACAACCACACAATTACTGACCACAACCACTCAACTACTGATCACTCAACTACTGACCACAACCACCCAACTTCTGACCACAACCACACAACTACTGACCACATCTAGTATCCACAACCACACAACTACTGACCACAACCACACAACTAATGACCACACTTACTGACCACACAACTACTGAACCACACAACTACTGACCACAACTACTGACCTCACAACTACTGACCACAACTACTGAACCACACAACTACTGACCACAACTACTGACCTCACAACTAATGACCTCACAACTAGTGACCACTCAACTACTGATCACAACCACACAACTTCTGACCTCAACCACACAACTTCTGATCACATCTAGTGACCACAACCACACAACTACTGACCACAACCACACAACTTCTGATCAGATATCTACTGACCACACATCTAATCACCATAACTACTGACCCCCACAACTGACCACAACCACTTGGTCACAACTACTGACCAAAATTACTAACCACAACTACTTCCCACAATTACTGATGACAATTACTGACCACAACCACACAACTATGGACCACAACTACTGACCACAAAACTACTGACCACAACTACTAACCACAACTACTGACCTAATCTAATGACCTAACCTACTGACCACAACTACTGAACCACACACCTACTTACTAAAACTACTGACCACAACAACTGATCACAACTGCTGACCACAAATACAAAAGTACTGACCACAAGTACTGACCACACAACTACTGAACACAACTACTAACCACAACTACTGACCACAAATACTGACAACACAACTACTGACCACTCCTACTGACCACAACTACTGACCACAACTACTGACTAGGGATGGGCATTTGAAATTATTTCAGTTTTCGAATAATATATTTAAATTACAACTTTTTAAACTTCTTCCACTACCACAAAAATATTTTTAAAGAGCTTTAGCAAGCCCCACAACTTTACTTGTATAGTTACCATCTATACTGAACAAAAATATAAACGCAAAATGCAACAATTTCAACGATTTTACTGAGTTACAGTTCATATAAGGAAATCAGTTCATTTAAATAAATAAATTATGCCCTAATCTATGGATTCCATATGACTGGGCAGGGGTTCTTCCACTTGGGAGCCAGGCCCAGCTAGTCAGAATGAGTTTTTCCTCACAAAAGGGCTTTATTACAGACAGAAATACTCCTCAGTTTCATCAGCTGTCAGGGTGGCTGGTCTCAGACGATCCTGCAGGTGAAGAAGCCAGAAGTGGAGATCCTGGGCTGGCGTGGTTACACATGGTCTGCGGTTGTGAGGCCGGTTGGACGTACTACCAAATTCTCTAAAACAACGTTGGAGGCAGTTTATGGTAGAGAAATTAACATTCAATTATCTGGCAACAGCTCTGGTGGACATTCCTGCAGTCAGCATGCCCTCAAAAACTTGAGACATCTGTGGCATTTTGTTGTGACCTTTTATTGTCTCCAGCACAAGGTGCACCTATGTAATGAGCTTCTTGATATGCCACACAGGAGGATGTACTATCTTGGCAAATGAAAAATGCTCACTAACAGGGAAGTAAACAAATTTGTGCACAACATTTTAGAGAAATAAGCTTTTTGTGCGTAAGTACATTTCTGGGATCTTTCATTTCAGCTCATGAAACATGGGAACAACACTTTACATGTTGCATTTATATTTTTGGGGCTTGTGCAGCAAGAGCCCCAGCTTAGATATTCAACATTTCTTCTTCTTCTTCTTCTTCTTCTTCTTCTTATTCATTCTTATTCTTATTATACACTCTCAGGTTAATGGGACATGTGGTGTGGGTGACTTTGCCAATAGAGCGCCCATCCAATGCTCTGATGTCCATGGGAATGGAGAGGGGTTGTTTGGGGATTCCCAGCTTCGACACCAGGGTAGCGTCCAAAAAGCTCTCGTCGGCCCCAGAGTCTATGAGCACCCGGAGAGATTTGGACCGGTCACCCCACAACAGGGTAGCATGGAGAGGGGTACGAGAAATGGAAGACGGGAAACTGCCCGTACGGCTCACCATCGTACTCGTACTAGTACCTCCTTGATGAGCCTGGTTCTTTAATGGGCAGGTAGATAAAAAATGTTCCGTAGCTCCACATTACAGACAGCTCTGGGTGTTAAGTCTGCGTGAGCGCTCAGCAGGAGACAATCTAGCCCTGCCCAGTTGCATGGGCTCCGGAGGAGACGACTCGACAGCTCTCAGTGACCTCCGAGAGACTTCAGGCGACATCGGATCCACTCGCAAATGTGGGCTTCGGGGATTTCCGGGATTCCTCGGAGGCGTGGTGGAAATCGAAGACGAGCGTCGCTGACAGGGAACAGACTCTCTCTCCCTCCTATGTTCCCGTAGCCTCCCATTGATCCGGATGGTCAAGGCTATGAGGGAGTCGAGGTCCAAGGGCAGCTCCCGGGCTGCGAGCTCATCTTTAATCCCCTCCAATAACCCGTGAAGGAACGCTTCGAACAGGGCTTCCGGGTTCCAGGCACTCTCAGCCGCCAACGTGCGAAAATCCACTGCGTAGTCTGCCACACTACGGGGATCCTGACGTAGTTGGAGCAACTTACGAGCCGCCTCTCTCCCGGACAACGGAGAATCGAACACTTTCCGTACCTCCGCCACAAACTCCTCCAATCTCAGGCAAACAGTGGATTGTTGATCCCATACCGCCGTAGCCCAGGCAAGAGCCCTCCCGGACATCAGCGTTATCACGTACGCTATCCTCGAGCGATCCGAGGGAAATTAAGAGGGCTGCAGCTCAAAGATGAGAGAACACTGGGAGAGAAACGCCCGGCAGGATCCGGGATCTCCAGCGTAGCGCTCCGGAGGAGGTTTTTGGGAAGCCGGGGTAGATTGGGGAGAAACGCTGCTGGTAGCGGGGTAATTGACAGTCTGGGGGGTTACTGTAGTGGCGGGCTGCCTCACAGACAATCCGCGGAATTGCTCCAGCAATGTGTTGAAGGCACAGTCCTGGCGTTCCACCTTGGTCTGGAAACCTTCCATAAGACCTTGAGGTAACTCCTCATGTCTTCCAGTGATGGCTCCCTGGGAGGAGACGGCGTTGCGGAGCTGTTCCGAGTCTGCTGGGTCAGTCATGGCCAGTTCGTACTATCATGTATCAGGATATGACCCAGATGCAGACACAGGAGGTGGATAGTACAGGTCTCAGATTATTTATTATAAACACGGGGCAGGCAAAGGGCAGGTCGAGTGAAGGCAGAGGTTTGTGATCAGGTCAGAGTCAGGCAGGTACAGGACGGCAGGCAGGCACGGGGTCAGGGCAGGCAGAGGTTCGTAATCAGGTCAGAGTCAAGCAGGTACAGGACGGTAGGCAGGCTCGGGGTAAGGGCAGGCAGAATGGTCAGAACCTGGAAAAACTAGTTAACAGAACTTGAGACACAGGAAGATGGGAAAGAACGCTGGTAAGACCTGACAAGACAAGATGAACTGGCAACAGACAAACAGAGTACACAGGTATAAATACACAGGGGATAATGGGGAAGATGGGACACCTGGAGGGGGGTGGAGACAAGCACAAAGACAGGTGAAACAGATCAGGGTGTGACACCTCTTCTTCTTCTTCTTCTTCTTCTTCTTCTTCTTCTTCTTCTTCTTCTTCTTCTTCTTCTTCTTCTTCTTCTTCTTATTATTATTATTTGGAACGCTACTCCTCCTACACCGTTTAAGCTAGAAATGTAATTCAAACTTTAAAACGTGCAGATTGGTCTGGAATAGTATGTCTGTTATACTTTTTAAGTTATACATTTTGTTATCCTTCTTTTTGTCCTCCATGCACTTACATGGGATTTCCTGAACATTGTAAATCTCATATGACGTCATCACTTCCAATATTCAATTTATTTCCTCTACTTCTCTGCTTTTCACATCAGACCACGGAACAAAAATATCTTATTCTGATAAAAAGTTAGCTGATTTAGTAACCGCAATAACACATTTTCCCCAACTTTTCCCAAACAACTGCCATTTTGACCACTCCCCGAACAAGTCAGACAAAAACATAGAGCGTATGACATTTTTGTCTGCTTTTCAAATTTGAAAAAATATTACGAATATCAATAGATCAATCATTAGATAGCGCTGTTTTAGTAACGGATCAACTGCTCTCTTTGTAGATGCATAAGTCATGTCAGAAGCTAGCGGATTCATTACTTACAGCTGCAAATTCCAATAAAACTACATCATGTTCTGAAGTTCACGTTCCTTGCTTTGTCTAACAACACTATCATGAATCTAGCAACTATGTTTTGTGAGTGAGAGCGCAGTATTTATTTAGTTTCAAAGCAAAACTTTACATTGTGTTAGCATGTTTCTCACACTGGGATAATCCATGGAGGGAGCAGGCCAGCCAAGGCAACTGTTGACTAGCAATAACTGCCTCGGACAAGAACTCCCACCTTTCACCCCCTTCACACTCCCGATCACTTCTCATTGCACTTCTTTCAGCTTTCACACGCAACAACTGTCATTTAGACACTGACGACAATGACACAACTACTGACCACAAACACACAACTACTTACCACAACCACACAACTATTGACCACACAACTACTGAACAACACAACAACTGACCACAACCATGCAACTACTGACCACAACTACTGACCACAACCACACAACTACAGACCATAACTGCTGATCACATCTATTGACCACAACTACTGCACACATCTCCTGACCACGACTACTGACCACAAATAATGACCACAACTACTGACCACAACCACACATCTAGTGACCACAACTACTGACCACAACCACACACCTACTGACCATACAACTACTGACCACACAACTACTGACCACACAACTACCGACCACACAACTCCTGACCACAACCACAAAACTACTGACGACAACCACACAACTACAGACCACACAACTATTGACCACAACTACTGTCCATAACTACTGATCAAAATTACTGACCATAATTCCTGACCACAACTACTGACCATACAACTACTGACCACACAACTGCTGACCACAACTACTGACCCCAGCTACTCTCCACAGCTACTGACCACAACCACCAAACTACTGACTACAACTACAGACCACTACTGAACCCAACTACTCGCCAGAACTACAAACCACAACTACAGACCAGAGCTACTGAATCAAGCAACTACTGACCAAAACTACTGATCACCACTGGTCACAACTACTGACCACAGCTACTGACCACAACCACACAACTACTGACCATACAACTACTGACCACACAACTACTGACCACAATTACTGACTACACAACTACTGACCACATCTACTGACCACAACCAGACAACTAGTGACCTTAACTACTGACCACAACAGTACAACTACACACCATAATTACTGACCACAACTATTGACCACAACTACAAATCTGCTGACCACAACTACTGACCACAAACACACAACTACTGACCACAACTACTGACAAGAACCACACATCTACTGAACCACACAACTACTGACCACAACCACACCACTACTGATCACATCTACTGACCACAACCCCACAACTACTGACCACAGACACACAATTACTGACCACACTACTTCTGACCACAACTACTGAGCTAAAATACTGACCAAAATTACTGACCACAATTCCTGACCACAACTACTGACCACACAACTATTGACCACAACTACTGCACACATCTCCTGAGCACAATTACTGACCACAACCATACAACTACTGACCACAACCATATAAATACTGACCACAACAGCACAACTACAGACCATAACTACTGACCACAACTATTGACCACAACTACTGCACACATCTCCTGACCACAACCACAACTATTCACTACAACCACACAACTATTGACCACACAACTACTGACCATAACTACTGACCTAACCTACTGACCACAACCACACAACTACTGACCACAACTACTGACCACAACCATACAACAACTGACTACAACCACACAATGACTAACCACAACTACAGACAATAACTACTGACCACAACTATTGACCACAACCACTGCACATATCTCCTGACCACAACTACTTACCACAACTAATGGCCACAACCACACAACTACTGACCACAAACACACAACTACTGACCACAACTACTGACCACACAACTACTGAACCACACAACTACTGACCAACCCAACACAATTACTGACCACAACTACTGACGACAACCACACAACTACTGAACACAACTACTGACCACAACCACAAAACTACTGACCACAACTAGTGACGATAACCACACAACAACTGATCACAACTACTGACCACAACTACTAGTACTACTACCACCACCACCACCACCACCACCACTAGCACTACTGCCACAGTCCCTACTACTACCACCACCACTACTGCCACAGTCCCCACTACTACCACTACCATTACTACTGGCCCAATATAACCCACTATTATAACTCTTAAACCCTTCAAGCTAGATACACCAAACCAACTTTGACATTTTCAAGCTATCCTCTCCTATCTAATCAATATTTTAATCTACCTACTTTTTCAACCTTAACCAGTCACCACCATTACTACTGCAGACACTACCACTACTATGACTTTTTTCAAAACCATAAATATTTTTTAACAAGTTAGCAAGCACACCACATTTTCTTCAAGAAATGTACTTCTCTAGTTCTACCTTTGTGTACCTATTTAGGATACATCCCCATGAAGAGAATGACATTAATATGCATAATTATGCATTTCTGTGTAGTATAGATCAGGGACCCATGATCAAATTAATCTCCTCAATTCTGTTACCGGGTGTAAATCCACTTCACTTACTGTAGTTAAATAACCAAAATAAAATTTTCTAACTCAAGGTGTCAAAGCTGACACCCCATTCTTTCTGCAGACATCTTTACGTCTTAATTTGGAGCAGATATTTTTGGGGGGGAGAACGTGGTGACTTAAAAAACTGAGGGAGATTTTACCATAATTCTGTTACAAACTTTGCATCTGCACAGTGTTTTTGTAAAATGTTCTGTGTAGATTGTTAAAAGTAGTCATTGTGCATAGAGTTGAATCGTTTGTTAAACTTTGAAATCAATGGTTTTTGTTTGGCATACATTTAAGTGACAAATCTCAGTACAATTCCGTTGAACTGAAGATAATAAAAAAAAACTAGCACTATTTGCTGTTCAGTGGCATATACTCTCATATCAATATTACTGAACAATGAACATGGCATTTAGGGTTTTTAGCCATTTTAGCCACTTCATACAAGATATGGATTTTTATTGCCAGCATGGAGGAGAAAAATATGATTATTTATTTATTTTGAACCCTAATACTGTGTGGATTTGTGTCTGTGATATGCTGACGTCCAGCATTCAAATCAAATCAAATTGTATTTGTCACATGCGCCAAATACAACAGGTGTAGACCTTACAGTGAAATGCTTACTTACAAGCCCTTAACCAACAATGCAGTTAAGAAAGAATACCCTAAAAAAATAAGAAATAAAAGTAACAAATAATTCAAGAGCAGCAGTAAATAACAATAGTAAAATGACAATAGCGAGGCTATATACAGGGGGCACCAGCACAGAGTCAATGTGCGGGGGCACCGGCCAGTCGAGGCAATTGAGGCAATATGTACATGCAGGTTATTAAAGTATTAAAGTGACTATGCATAGATAATAAACAGAGAGTAGCAGCAGCGCAAAAGAGAGAGAGAGGGGGGGCAATGCAAATAGTCTGGGAAGACATTTGATTAGATGTTCAGGAGTCTAATGGCTTGGGGGTAGAAGCTGTTTAGAATCCTCTTGGACCTAGACTTGGCGCTCCGGTACCGCTTGCCGTGCGGTAGCAGAGAGAACAGTCTATGACTAGGGTGGCAATTTTTAGGGCCTTCCTCTGACACCGCCTGGTATAGAGGTCCTGGATGGCAGGCCCAGTGATGTACTGGGCCGTACGCACTACCCTCTGTAGTGCCTTGCGGTCGGAGGCAGAGCAGTTGTCATACCAGGCAGTTATGCAACCAGTCAGGATGTTCTCGATGGTGCAGCTGTAGATCCTTTTGAGGATCTGAGGACCCATGCCAAATCTTTTCAGTCTCCTGAGGGGGAATAGGTTTTGTCATGCCCTCTTCACAACTGTCTTGGTGTGCTTGGACCATGTTAGTTTGTTGGTGATGTGGACACCAAGGAACTTGAAGCTCTCAACCTGCTCTACTACAGCCCGTTGATGAGAATGGGGGCGTGCTCGGTCCTCTTCTTTTTCCTGTAGTCCACAATCATCTCCTTTGTCTTGATCACGTTGAGGGAGAGTTGTTGTCCTGGCACCACACAGCCAGGTCTCTGACCTCCTCCCTATTGGCTGTCTCGTCGTTGTCGGTTTTCAGGCCTACCACTGTTGTGTCATCGGCAAACTTAATGATGGTGTTGGAGTCGTGCCTTGCCATGCAGTCATGAGTGAACAGGGAGTACAGGAGGGTACTGAGCATATACCCCTGAGGGGCCCCCGTGTTGAGGATCAGGGTGGCGGATGTGTTGTTACCTACCCTTACCACCTGGGGGCGGCCCGTCAGGAAGTCCAGGATCCAGTTGCAGAGGGAGGTTTTTAGTCCCAGGGTCCTTAGCTTAGTGATGAGCTTTGAGGGCACTATGGTGTTGAACGCTGAGACCTGTTGGGGCGGTATGCAAATTGGAGTGGGTCTAGGGTTTCTGGGATAATGGTGTTGATGTGAGCCATGACCAGACTTTCAAAGCACTTCATGGCTACAGACATGAGTGCTACGGGTCGGTAGTCATTTAGGCAGGTTACCTTCCTTAGTGTACTTGGGCACAGGGACTATGGTGTTCTGCTTGAAACATGTTTGTATTACAGACTCAGACAGGGAGAGGTTGAAAATGTCAGTGAAGACACTTGCCAGTTGGTCAGCGCATGCTCAGAGTACACGACCTGGTAATCCATCTGGCCCTGCGGCCTTGTGAATATTGACCTGTTTAAAGGTCTTACTCACATCGGCTATGGAGAGCGTGATCACACAGTCGTCCAGAACAGCTGATGCTCTCATGTATGTTTCAGTGTTACTTGCCTCGAAGCGAGCATAGAAGTAATTTAGCTTGTCTGGTAGGCTCGTGTCACTGGGCAGCTGATGGCTGTGCTTCCCTTTGTAGTCTGTAATAGTTTGCAAGCCCTGCCAGTGCAAGCCCTACCAATCCCTGCAGTCTTGCCACGAGTCAAGACTGCAGAATAATCTTGTTGAGTCACAAGTCACCAGTGATGTGGTTAGCAGTGGAGGCTCCTCAGAGGAGGAAGGGAAGGACCATCCTTCTCAGTGAATTTCATAAAAATTAAAATTGTAAAACATAACAAAAGTTATCCTTTTTAGATAAACCTATACTAAATATAATCACGTCACCAAATAACTGATTAAAAAACACTATTTTGCAAAGAAGGTCTACAGTAGCCTCTACAGCACTCTTTTATTATTTTTTATTTTTTTCACCTTTATTTAACCAGGTAAACCAGTTGAGAACAAGTTCTCATTTACAACTGCGACCTGGCCAAGATAAAGCAAAGCAGTGCGATAAAAACAACAACACAGAGTTACATATGGGGTAAAACAAACAAAGTCAAAAATACAACAGAAATACATATATATACAGTGTGTGCAAATGTAGCAAGTTGTGGAGGTAAGGCAATAAATAGGCTATAGTGCAAAATAATTACAATTAGTATTAACACTGGAATGATAGATGTGCAAGAGATGATGTGCAAATAGAGATACTGGGGTACAAATGAGCAAAATAAATAACAATATAGGGATGAGGTAGTTGGGCGGGCTAATTTCAGATGGGCTGTGTACAGGTGCAGTGATCGGTAAGGTGCTCTGACAACTGATGCTTAAAGTTAGTGAGGGAGATAAGTGTCTCCAGCTTCAGAGATTTTTGCAATTTGTTCCAGTCATTGGCAGCAGAGAACTGGAAGGAATGGCGGCCAAAGGAGGTGTTGGCTTTGGGGATGACCAGTGAGATATACCTGAAGGGTAGCATCATGGTGTAGCCGGAGGACAGCTACCTTCCGTCCTCCTCTGGGTACATTGACTTCAATACAAAACCTAGGAGGCTCATGGTTCTCACCCCCTTCCATAGACTTACACAGTAATTATGACAACTTCCGGAGGACATCCTCCAGCCTATCAAATCTCTTGCAGCATGAACTGACATGTTGTCCACCCAATCAAAGGATCAGATAATTAATCTAGTACGGAAAGCATAAGCTACAGCTAGCTAGCACTGCAGTGTATAAAATGTGGTGAGTAGTTGACTCAAAGAGAGAGAAAGACAATATTTGAATAGTTTAAAAAAATACAAAATATTCCAAAATGAAGGAGAAGCAAGAGAGAAATAGAGAGAGATGCATTTTTTTTTCACTTTCAGTTTCACTTACTTAGCTAGCAAATGCAGCTAGCTAGTTTAGCCTACTGAAACACCCTGCTCAAACAGAGGGATGCTATGTTAGCTAGCTGGCTATTACTTTCCAACACAACACTGGAACTCTTCCAAGTCAAGGTGAGCTTTTGGTATTAATAATATATTGCCCCGGGGCCCGCCGGTGTAACTGCTTACTGACTGTACACTGTCACGTTATCGCATGATTGTAGCGGGTTTACTAATACATTAGTTCTATTAGCTATGCTGACTATGACATTACATTAGCTAATATGGTGACAACGATGTACAGTGGCTTGCGAAAGTAAGTTTGGCTTGGAAAGGTTTTTCGCCTGATCCACAGCTGATGTGTTGTGCATTGAAGTCCACAAGCGAAGGGAAGAGGTGAGCGGAGGAGAGTGCATGGATGCGAGAAGGAATACATGGCTGCTATGAAAATTAACAGTGTTTACGGGTGATTCTGTTGAAAAGCGTTTCTTAAACAGAAGCAAACAGAACAAAATGGGGATAAACATACTTTAATTTGTCCAATAGAAACTCTCGTTTGTAACTGTTGGACTAATGATTACACCTTGAAACGGCGCCGGAGAAGATGGCTGCCGTTTTACAGCCTGTCACACCCTGGCTCTGGGACTCTATATGTTGAGCCAGGGTGTGTTCATTCTGTTGTGTTTATTTCTATGTTGGCTAGAGTGACTCCCAATCAGAGGCAACGAGTGTCAGCTGTCGTTGGTTGTCTCTGATTGGGAGCCATATTTAAACTGTCTGTTTTCCCTTTGTGTTTGTGTGTTCTTGTTCCGTGTTGGTCATTGTTACCGTGGACTTCACGAGTCGTTTCTTGTTTTGTTTATTGTTGTCTATTATCACTAAAGATAATAAAGTTTAAACATGTTCGTTCATCACGCTGCGCCTTGGTCTGTTCCCTACGACGATCGTGACACAGCCCTCTAACCAATTGTACTATTATGTGTGTTTTTTCGCGTTATTTGTAATTTATTATGTACATAATGTTTCTGCCATCGTCTCTTATAACCAAAAAGAGCTTCTGGATATCAGGACAGCGATTACTCACCTCGTATTGGACAAAGATTTTTTCTTCAACGAGTCGGACGCAAAGGATATCCTACAGACACCCGACAAGGCCCAAATCCCCGTCATTCACAGGAGAAAGAGACAGAGATATCGTGGACGTAGGTCAGGGTGCATCGTAAGGATCCGACGGCGAGCGAGTAAACTGCCTCTTCCATCAATCCTATTAGCCAATCTTCAATCATTGGAAAATAAATTAGATGACCTAAGATTACGCTTATCCTACCAACGGGACATTAAAAACGGTAAAATCTTATGTTTCACCGAGTCGTGGCTGAACGACGACATGGACAACATACAGCAAGCGGGCTATACGCTACATCAGCAGGATAGAACGGCTGACTCCGGTAAGACAAGGGGTGGCGGTCTGTGTATATTTGTAAACAACAGCTGGTGCACAAAATCAAATACTAAGGAAGTCTTGAGGTTTTGCTTGCCTGAGGTAGAGTATCTTATGATAAGCTGTAGACCACACTATTTACCAAGAGAGTTTTCATCTATATTTTTCATAGCTGTCTATTTACCACCACAAACCAATGCTGGCATTAAGATTGCACTCAATGAGCTGTATAAGGCCATAACTAAACAGGAAAATGCTAATCCAGAGGCAGCGCTCCTAGTGGCCGGGGACTTTAATGCAGGGAAACTTAAATCCGTTCTACCTAATTTCTACCAGCATGTTAAATGTGCAACCAGAGGAAAAAAACTCTAGACCACCTTTACTCCACACACAGAGATGCATACAAAGCTCTCCCTCGACCTCCATTTGGCAAATCTGACCATAACTCTATCCTCCTGATTCCTGCTTATAAGCAAAAACTAAAGCAGGAAGCACCAGTGACTCGGTTAATAAAAAAGTGGTCAGATGACGCAGATGCTAAGCTACAGGACTGTTTTGCTAGCACAGACTGGAACATCTTCCGGGATTCTTCGGAGAGCATTGAGGAGTACAACACATCAGTCACTGGCTTCATCAATAAGTGCATCGATGACGTCGTCCCCACAGTGACCATACGTACATACCCCAACCAGAAGCCATGGATTACAGGCAACATCCGCACTGAGCTGCTTTCAAGGAGCGGGACTCTAACCCGGACGCTTATAAGAAATCCCGCTATGCCCTCCGACGAACCATCAAACAGGCAAAGAGTCAATACAGGACTAAGATTGAATCGTACTACACCGGCTCTGATGCTTGTCGGATGTGGTAGGGCTTGAAAACTATTACAGACTACAAAGGGAAGCACAGCCGCGAGCTGCCCAGTGACACAAGCCTACCAGACGAGCTAAACCACTTCTATGCTCGCATTCGAGGCAAGCAACACTGAAGCATGCATGAGAGCACCAGCTGTTCCGGGTGATTATGTGATCACGCTCTCCGTAGCCGATGTGAGTAAGACTTTTAAGCAGGTCAACATTCACAAGGCCGCAGGGCCAGACGGATTACCAGGACGTGTACTCCGAGCATGTGCTGACCAACTGGCAAGTGTCTTCACCGACATTTTCAACATGTCCCTGACTGAATCTGTAATACCAACATGTTTCAAGCAGATCACCATAGTCCCCATGCCCAACGACACTAAGATAACCTGCCTAAATGACTACCGACCCGTAGCACTGACGTCTGTAGCCATGAAGTGCTTTGAAAGGCTGATCATGGCTCACATCAACACCATTATCCCAGAATCCCTAGACCCACTCCAATTTGCATACCGCCCCAACAGATCCACAGATGATGCAATCTCTATTGCACTCCACACTGCCCTTTCCCACCTGGACAAGAGAAACACCTACGTGAGAATGCTATTCATTGACTACAGCTCAGCGTTCAACACCATAGTGCCCTCAAAGCTCATCACTAAGCTAAGGATCCTGGGACTAAACACCTCCCTCTGCAACTGGATCCTAGACTTCCTGACGGGCCGCCCCCAGGTGGTAAGGGTAGGTAACAACACATCTGCCACGCTGATCCTCAACACGGGGGCCCCTCAGGGGTGCGTGCTCAGTCCCCTCCTGTACTCCCTGTTCACCCATGACTGCATGGCCAGGCACGACTCCAACACCATCATTAAGTTTTCCGATGACACAACAGTGGTAGGCCTGATCACCGACAACGATGAGACATCCTATAAGGAGGAGGTCAGAGACCTGGCCGTGTGGTGCCAGGGCAACAACCTCTCCCTCAATGTGACCAAGACAAAGGAGATGATTGTGGACTACAGGAAAAAAAAGAGGACTGAGCACGCTCTCATTCTCATCGACAGGGCTGTAGTGGAACATGTTGAGAGCTTCAAGTTCCTTGGTGTCCACATCACCAACGAACTATCATGGTCCAAACACACCAAGACAGTTGTGAAGAGGGCACGACAAAGCCTATTCCCCCTCAGGAGACTGAAAAGATTTGGCATGGGTCCTCAGATCCTCAAAAAGTTATACAGCTGCACCATCGAGAGCATCCTGACTGGTTGCATCACTGCCTGGTATGGCAACTGCTCGGCCTCCGACCGCAAGGCACTACAGAGGGTAGTGCGTACGGCCCAGTTCATCAATGGGGCCAACCTTCCTGCCATCCAGGACCTCTATACCAGGCGGTGTCAGAGGAAGGCCCACAAAATTGTCAAAGACTCCAGCCACCCTAGTCATAGACTGTTCTCTCTGCTACCGCACGGCAAGCGGTACTGGAGCGCCAAGTCTAGGTCCAAAAGCCTTCTCAACAGCTTCTACCCCCAAGCCATAATACTCCTGAACAGCTAATCATGGCTACCCAGACTATTTGCACTGCCCCCCCACCCCCACCCCATGTTTTTACGCTGCTGCTACTCTGTTAATTATTCATGCATAGTCACTTTAATTCTACCCACATGTACATATTACCTCAACTACCTAAACTAGCCGGTGCCCCCGCACATTGACTCTGCACCGGTATCCCCCTGTATATAGCCTCCCTACTGTTATTTTATTTTACTTCTGCTCTTTTTTTCTCAACACTTTTTTTGTTGTTGTTGTTTTATTTGACTTTTTATTAAGAAATAAATGCATTGTTGGTTAAGGGCTGTAAGTAAGCATTTCACGGTAATGTCTACACCTGTTGTATTCGGCGCATGGATGGAGGCAAGAGGTTGCAAGGCTGTTTTGAATGTCACTGTCTGTCACCTCAAATTTGTCTCTCGACTTGTGTGCACCTACGTTGTAAACTTACATTCATAGGCTAGGTTCTAGCAACCTTATGATGGGTATAGGGAACATTTGAGGATCATGTAGTACCCTAAAACTGTCGCTGTTACATTGAACTGGGTGAATGGAACATGAATGAGAGTCATCCAATATGCTGTAATATAAATAAGGCCATGCTCATGAAAAAAAATAGTCCTCCTTCATTTTAAATGGCACTGACCGCCACTGGTGATTAGGGTGTATGCTGAATTTTGAGACCAGCTCTGACAAGCACACCCAACATTACAGTTGTTCTATCCCTCTATCTTAACATGTCCAGTTGCACACATTCAATGCACAACCAGGAATCCTTTACCTCAGGTCTCTGTCATGAACAGATGCAAACAACTCAAGCCCTGGCCCAGATTAGAAAGCAGTTCCAGTAAAAGAGGGTTTTATTTTTAGATAATCATATTTTATGAATGACCTTCTCTGAGTCTGCCTCAGTGTAAAAGTATATAAAGGCAGGGCTCTATTGTGTAGTGCTCCCTCTATCACGCTATCGTTAAAGTCTTTTGGCCTGAAGCCTGGATCATTGTGAGCAATGTTCCCTCCAATATTTGGGGGTACTGAGCTAATTTTAGGTCTTATGAGCGGAAATGTGAACGTTGTGAGAATTTTGTGCAACTTCCAGCTCGCGTTTACAGTGAACACAGGCTGTACCCTTACAGTTTTAGACAGTAGCCAATAGGCTAAAGTGGCTATTTGAGCATAATGTAGGACTACCAACAAAACCAATGGAGCAAATCCCATAACATTTTCACATGGAAATAGCTTATGATTTCTATGATATAGCCTACATTTACATTTACATTTTAGTAATTTAGCAGACGCTCTTATCCAGAGCGACTTACAGTTAGTGAGTGCATACATTATTTTTTGTGTTTTTTTGTTGTATTTTTTTTTCATACTGGCCCCCGTGGGAATCGAACCCACAACCCTGGCGTTGCAAGTGCCATGCTCTACCAGCTGAGCTACACGGGGCCTATATGTGGTGTTCAATACAGGCCTAAATTGCATGAGACTTTTAAAAATGTTTTTACATTATGAAGGGCTATTAATTGTCACGGTTTCGGCCGAGGCTGCTCCTCCTCCTGGTTCGGGCAGGCTTCGGCGTTCGCCGTCCCCGGAGTACTAGCTGCCACCGCTCTATGTTTCTGTGTTTGATTGCTTTTGTCTGTCTGTCACACCTGTGTCTGTTTGGGAGTTGATTACGTGTCTTATAAGTTCCGTGTTGTGATCTAGGGTATTTGTGTGTTGTTATTCTGTTGCCACTGTGTCAATGATACGTGTTTGTTTTTCCGTGTCATTTTTTCATGTTTAGTGTTTTACGCGTGTGCGTAATTTTCCCTCGCCACTTCGTGTTTTCGAGGTCGGGGTTTTGTTCTCGTGTTATTGAGACTATTAAAAGTCTTGTTGGACTAAACCTCTGTTTCCTGCGCTTGACTCCTCCACCACATCCACGACGGCTTAGTGACAGAACAACACACCATCATGGAGTCAGCAGGAACAGCGGCGGCACCCGAATCCCTGCTGGACCGGATCAACTTCCAGGACGCCATGATCCGGCAACTCGGGACCGCCATGGACGAGGTGTCCAACACTCTGCGCCCGATTGGTGAACCCTGAGGTGGCCAAGGACCCTTACAACATCGCATCACCAACGGCCAGTCCTCCTCTCTCAGCACCGGAACCCAGTGGCATTCGGCTCTCACTCCCGAGGGCATATGACGGTTCTGCAGCCGGGTGTCAGGGTTTCCTCCTGCAGGTAGAACTTTACCTTGCCACCAAACACCCGGCGCCCTCGGGATACGAGAGCGTCTCCGCCCTCATCTCCTGTCTCTCCGGCAAGGCGTTGGAGTGGGCCAACGCCGAATGGAGGGGAATAGACGCCGCAACCATCACCTACGCGGAGTTCTCCCGCCGCTTCAGGGCTGTCTTCGATCATCCCCCTGAGGGGAAAGCGGCGGGAGAGCGTCTATTCCACCTCCGACAGGGGAAGAGGAGCGCACAGGAGTTCGCACTGGAGTTCCGGACACTAGCGGCGGATGCGGGGTGGAATGAGAGGGCCCTCATCGACCAGTACCGGTGTAGTCTACGAGAGGACGTTCGGCGGGAGCTGGCCTGCAGGGACACCAACCTGTCGTTTGACCAGTTGGTGGACATTTCCATCCGTCTGGATACCCTGCTGGCTACCCGCGGACGTCCCGAGTGGGGGTCGTCCAGTCCACCCTCCAGCACCCCCGAGCCGATTCCCATGGAGCTCGGGGGTGCTGGCGCTAGAGAGAGGAGGAGAGGGAACCCGAGGGGGGCCATCCCCTGCACCACCTGCGGTCGTGGAGGACACACTGCGGCCAGGTGCTGGGGAGGGTCTCCTGGGAGAGGTGACAACAGGCCACGCACTGGGGAGTCATTTCAGGTGAGTAGGCGCCCCACTCACCCAGAGCTCTCTGTTGGTCACATGAGTATTCCTGTGAGGTTTCCACAGGTGGCACCTCATTCCCAGCATAAGGCGCTAGTAGATTCAGGCGCAGCTGGGAACTTTATTGATCGGGCATTTTGTAGTAGGTTAGGAATTCCCCCTTCGGCCGGTAGACGATCCATTTCCTGTCCACGCATTAGACAGCCGGCCGTTGGGGTCGGGCCTGATCAGGGAGGTCACAGCACCACTGACGATGACGACGCAGGGGGGTCATGAGGAGATCATTCATTTTTATCTGATTGACTCTCCTCGTACCCCGTGGTGTTGGGCCTTCCCTGGTTAAGCACCCATGATCCTACCATAGCGTGGCAACAGAGGGCTCTTATGGAGTGGTCTGCTCAGTGTGTAGGGAGATGTCTAGGTGTTTCCGTAGGGGCGACCTCGGTAGAGAGTCCGAACCAAGTGCCCGCACTGCGCATTCCCCGAGTATGAGGATTTAGCACTCGTGTTTAGCAAATCGAGGGCAACACGGCTACCTCCTCATAGACAGGGGGACTGTGCGATAAATCTCCAAACAGGAGCGGCTCTTCCATGGAGTCATGTGTATCCCCTGTCTCAAGAGGAGACAGCAGCTATGGAGACATACATAGCCGAGTCCTTGGCACAGGGATACATACAGTCCTCTACTTCCCCAGTCTCCTCGAGTTTCTTCTTTGTGAAGAAGAAGGACGGGGGATTGCGCCCGTGTATTGATTATTGTAGTCTCAATCAGATCACAGTTAAATACAGCTACCCACTTCCACTGATTGCGACGATGACGGAATCATTACGCGGAGCGCGGTTCTTCACAAAGTTGGATCTCAGGAGCGCGTACAATCTGGTGCGCATTAGGGAGGGGGATGAATGGAAGACAGCATTTAGCACCACCTCGGGTCATTACGAGTATCTCGTCATGCCATACGGGTTAATGAATGCTCCGTCAGTCTTCCAATCCTTTGTTGACGAGATTTTCCGGGACATGCATGGGCAGGGGGTAGTAGTTTACATCGACGACATCCTAGTGTACTCTGCTACTCTCGAGCCGAGCATGTAGCCCAGGTGCGCCGAGTGTTGAGAAGACTGTTGGAGCATGACTTGTATGTCAAGGCAGAGAAATGCCTGTTCTTCCAGGAGTCTGTCTCCTTTTTGGGTTATCGGTTGTCCGCGTCTGGTGTGGAGATAGAGGTAGACTGGGTATCGGCCGTGCGTAATTGGCAAACTCCAACCACTGTAAAAGAGGTGCAGCAGTTCTTGGGTTTTGCTAATTACTACCGGAGGTTTATTCGGGGTTTTGGACAGGTTGCAGCTCCCATTCGTCCCTGCTAAAGGGGGTCCGGTTCGTTTGCAGTGGTCGGCTGAGGCGGACAGGGCATTTGTCAAACTTAAGAACCTGTTCACCTCGCTCCGGTGCTGGCGCATCCGGATCCTCTTTACCATTCCAGGTTGAGGTAGACGCGTCCGAGACCGGTATTGGGGCAGTCCTGTCACAACGGTCCGGCGCGCCACCTAAACTCCGCCCCTGTGCTTTCTACTCGAAGAAGCTCAGCTCGGCGGAGCGCAACTATGATGTTGGGGACAGGGAGCTGTTAGCCGTAGTCCAAGCCCTAAAGGTGTGGAGGCATTGGCTTGAGGGGGCTCAACACCCTTTCCTCATTCTGACTGATCACCGTAACCTGGAGTACATGCGGGCAGCTAGGAGATTGAACCCTCGTCAGGCTAGGTGGAATATGTTCCTAACCCGGTTTGTTTTTAAGATCACATACATCCCAGGGTCCCAGAATGGTAAGGCAGACGCCCTGTCCCGGCGGTATGACACTGAGGAGTGGTCCAACGAGCCTACTTCCATATTGCCGGAATCTTGTTTGGTGGCTCCGGTAGTATGGGAGGTCGATACGAAACCGAAGCGGGCACTGCGTGCACGACCCTACTCCCCCCGAGTGTCCTGTGGGGCGGACGTACGTTCCGCTCGAGGTCCGTGATCGTCTTATTTATTGGGCTCATACATCACCCTCCTCTGGACATCCAGGTATTGGCCGGACGTGCACTGTCTTAGCATGAAATACTGGTGGCCAACGTTAGCTAGGGATGTGAGGGTTTATGTCTCCTCCTGCTCGGTGTGTGCCCAGTGTAAGGCGCCTAGACATTTGCCCAGGGGTAAGCTACATCCCCTGCCCGTTCCACAACGACCATGGTCCCACTTATCGGTGGATTTCGTAACAGACCTACCCCCCTCCCAGGGGAATACCACCATATTGGTCGTTGTGGATCGGTTTTCCAAGGCCTGTCGTCTCCTTCCCATGCCGGGTCTCCCTACTGCCCTACAAACCGCTGAGGCCCTATTTACCCATGTGTTCCGGCACGATGGGGTCCCCGAGGATATTGTGTCTGACCGAGGTCCCCAGTTCACTTCCAGAGTTTGGGGAGCGTTCATGGAACGGTTGGGGGTCTCGGTAAGCCTTACCTCGGGGTACCACCCAGAGAGTAATGGGCAGGTGGAACGTGTCAACCAGGATGTAGGTAGGTTTTTGAGGTCCTATTGCCGGGACCGGCCAGAGGAGTGGTCGAGGTTCATCCCCTGGGCAGAGATGGCCCAGAACTCTCTCCGCCACTCCTCCACCAATTTAACACCTTTCCAGTGTGTTTTAGGTTATCAGCCGGTCCTGGCACCGTGGCACGAGAGCCAGATCGAGGCCCCTGCGGTGGACGAGTGGATTCGGCGCTCGGAAGAGACGTGGGACGCTGCCCATGTCCATCTGCAGCGTGCTTTTCCGTCAACAAAAGGCGAGCGCCGATCGCCACCGCAGTGAGGGACCGGTGTACGCACCGGGAGATCGAGTCTGGCTCTCGACTCGAAACATGCCCCTCCGCCTGCCCTGCCGGAAGCTGGGTCGGCGGTTTGTGGGGCCCTTCAAAGTCCTGAGAAGATTGAACGAGGTGTGTTACAGGTTACAACTGCCAATTGAGTATAAAAATATTAACCCCTCGTTCCATGTGTCTCTTCTCAGGCCGGTGGTAGCTGGCCCACTCCAAGAAGATGAGATAGGAGAGACCCCTCCGCCCCCCTTTGGACATCGAGGGGGTCCCGGCGTACAGGGTCCGGACCATCTTGGACTCGAGGCGCCGGAGGAGTGGTCTCCAGTATCTCGTGGAGTGGGAGGGTACGGTCCGGAGGAACGGTGCTGGGTGCCCAAGAGGGACATACTCGATCCATCCCTCCTGACTGAGTTTCACCATGGGCATCCCACGCGCCCGGGTCCGCGTCCTCTGGCCGTCCCGAGGCCGGGTCGAAGCGCGCTGGGGCCGCCGGTCAAGGGGGGTACTGTCACGGTTTCGGCCGAGGCTGCTCCTCCTCCTGGTTCGGGCAGGCTTCGGCGTTCGCCGTCCCCGGAGTACTAGCTGCCACCGCTCTATGTTTCTGTGTTTGATTGCTTTTGTCTGTCTGTCACACCTGTGTCTGTTTGGGAGTTGATTACGTGTCTTATAAGTTCCGTGTTGTGATCTAGGGTATTTGTGTATTGTTATTCTGTTGCCACTGTGTCAATGATACGTGTTTGTTTTTCCGTGTCATTTTTTCATGTTTAGTGTTTTACGCGTGTGCGTAATTTTCCCTCGCCACTTCGTGTTTTCGAGGTCGGGGTTTTGTTCTCGTGTTATTGAGACTATTAAAAGTCTTGTTGGACTAAACCTCTGTTTCCTGCGCTTGACTCCTCCACCACATCCACGACGGCTTAGTGACATTAATGAATAATTTTTTACTTAGTCTGTAACACCATGGGACAAATAGGTGACTGTAAATTGCTTTGTATTGTGTTGTATGATGCAATAAACCACTTTACAAAATACAATTAATTATTATTACAGAGAATTAGACAATGTAGGGTAACCCTCTGCCTATAGGCTTATTTTCATATTAAAGGCTGTCTCAAAAATACAACACTGCCCCTTTAATTAAGACATACAGTGAGGGAAAAAAGTATTTGATCCTCTGCTGATTTTTTACGATTGCTCACTGGCAAAGACATGATCAGTCTATAATTTTAATGGTAGGTTTATTTGAACAGTGAGAGACAGAATAACAACACAAAAATCCAGAAAAACGCATCTAAAAAATATTATAAATTAATTTGCATTTTAATGAGGGAAATAAGTATTTGACCCCTCTGCAAAACATGACTTAGTACTTGGTGGCAAAACCCTTGTTGACAATCACAGAGGTCAGATGTTTCTTGTAGTTGGCCACCAGGTTTGCACACATCTCAGGAGGGATTTTGTCCCACTCCTCTTTGCAGATCTTCTCCAAGTCATTAAGGTTTCGAGCCTGACGTTTGGCAACTCGAATCTTCTGCTCCCCCCACAGATTTTCTATGGGATTAAGGTCTGGAGACTGGCTAGGCCACTCCAGGACCTTAATGTGCTTCTTCTTGAGCCACTCCTTTGTTGACTTGGCCGTGTGTTTTGGGTCATTGTCATGCTGGAATACCCATCCACGACCCATTTTCAATGCCCCGGCTGAGGGAAGAAGGTTCTCACCCAAGATTTGACAGTACATGGCCCCGTCCATCGTCCCTTTGATGCGGTGAAGTTGTCCTGTCCCCTTAGTAGAAAAACACACCCAAAGCATAATGTTTCCACCTCCATGTTTGACGGTGGGGATGGTGTTCTTGGGGTCATAGGCAGCATTCCTCCTCCTCCAAACACGGTGAGTTAAGTTGATGCCAAAGAGCTTGATTTTGGTCTCATCTGACCACAACACTTTCACCCAGTTCTCCTCTGAATCATTCAGATGTTCATTGGCAAACTTCAGACGGGCCTGTATATGTGCTTTCTTGAGCAGGGGGACCTTTTAGGGCGCTGCAGGATTTCAGTCCTTCACGGCGTAGTGTGTTACCAATTGTTTTCTTGGTGACTATGGTCCCAGCTGCCTTGAGATCATTGACAAGATCCTCCCGTGTATTTCTGGGCTGATTCCTCACCGTTCTCATGATCATTGCAACTCCACGAGGTGAGATCTTGCATGGAGCCCCAGGCCAAGGGAGATTGACAGTTATTTTGTGTTTCTTCCATTTGCGAATAATCACACCAACTGTTGTCACCTTCTCACCAAGCTGCTTGGCGATGGTCTTGTAGCCCATTCCAGCCTTGTGTAGGTCTACAATCTTGTCCCTGACATCCTTGGAGAGCTCTTTGGTCTTGGCCATGGTGGAGAGTTTGGAATCTGATTGATTGATTGCTTCTGTGGACAGGTGTCTTTTATATAGGTAACAAGCTGAGATTAGGAGCACTCCCTTTAAGACATGCATTTTTCTGGATTTTTTTGTTGTTATTCTGTCTCTCACTGTTCAAATAAACCTACCATTAAAATTATAGACTGATCATTTCTTTGTCAGTGGGCAAACGTACAAAATCAGCAGGGGATCAAATACTTTTTTCCCTCACTGTACATATGAGATGAGTAATGCAAAATATGTAAACATTATTAAAGTGACTAGTGTTCCATTTCTTAAAGTGGCCAGTGATTTCTATGATCTCTATAGGCAGCAGCAGCCTCTAATGTGCCAGTGATTGCTATTTAACAGTCTGATGGCCTTGAGATAGAAGCTGTTTTTCAGTCTCTCGGTCCCAGCTTTGATGCACCTGGACTGACCTCGCCTTCTGGATGATAGTGGGGTCAACAGGCAGTGGCTCGGGTGGTTGATGTCCTTGATGATCTTTTTGGCCTTCCTGTGACATCGGGTGCTGTAGGTGTCCTGGAGGGCGGGTAGTTTGCCCCCGGTAATGCGTTGGGCAGACTGCACCACCCTCTGGAGATCCCTGCGGTAGCGGGCCGTGCAGTTACCGTACCAGGCGGTTATACAGACCGACAGGATGCTCGCAATTGTGCATCTGTAAAAGTTTGTGAGGGTTTTAGGTGTCAAGACAAATTTCTTCAGCCTCCTGAGGTTGAAGAGGCTCTGTTGCGCCTTCTTCACCACACTGTCTGCGTGGGTGGACCATTTCAGTTTGTCAGTGATGTGTACGCCAAGGAACTTGGCTCCACTGCGGTCCCGTCGATGTGGATAGGGGGGTGCACCCTCTGCTGTTTCCTGAAGTCCACGATCATCTCCTTTGTTTTGTTGACGTTGAGTGAGAGGTTATTTTCCTGGCACCACACTCCAAGAGCCCTCACCTCCTCCCTGTAGGCTGTCTCGTCATCGTTGGTAATCAAGCCCACTATGGTTGTGTCATCTGCAAACTTGATGATTGAGTTGGAGGCGTGCTTGGCCACGCAGTCATGGGTGAACAGGGAGTACAGGAGGGGGCTGAGCACGCACCCTTGTGGGGCCCCAGTGTTGAGGATCAGCGAAGTGGAGGTGTTGTTTCCTACCTTCACCACCTGGGGGGGCAGCCCCATCAGGAAGTCCAGGACCCAGTTGCACAGGGCGGGGTTCAGACCCAGGGCCTCGAGCTTAATGATGAGCTTGGAGGGTACTATGGTATTGAATGCTGAGCTATAGTCAATGAACAGCATCCTTACATAGGTATTCCTCTTGTCCAGATGGGATAGGGCAGTGTGCAGTGTGATGGCGATTGCATCGTCTGTGGATCTATTGGGGCGGTAAGCAAATTGAAGTGGGTCTAGGGTGACAGGTAAGGTAGAGGTGATATGATCCTTGACTAGTCTCTCAAAGCACGTCATGATGACAGAGGTGAGTCCTACGGAGCGATAGTCATTTAGTTCAGTTACCTTTGCTTTTTTGGGTACAGGAACAATGATGGCCATCTTGAAGCATGTGGGGACAGCAAACTGGGATAGGGAGAGACGGAATATGTGGTTATGTGGGCGCTATGAGAATTAAAAGCCACACTACACTCCTCAATCTCTGTTTCCAACCAGCATGAGCAGGGGTAGGTCTTGGCAAATGTAACTGCCACTGAGTTATTTGAATTCTGTGGAAACTACTAGTGGCGTCATGCAACCCCAACATTTAGGGGACACTGATTTCCAAACTCAATAGAGTACCTTTGCATATCTTCTAAAACAAATGGATAAAATGGACATGACGCGTCTGGAAACCACCCCCAAAACCAAAGATGCTGGGCAGTTATGAGGATGTTTACTGTTTTCCATACATTAGTTCAAGTAAACCAATAAATAGAGGGAAGTTAGGTCTACATTTGCCCAAGCCCACCCGTTATCAAATAAAAATGTTATTGGCTCATGGTGGGTGGAAACTGAGATTAAGGAGTGTGGCTTTAGTATTACTTTAATCTGAATCTAGACTAATCTTTAGCCTAACTATCTGTCAGTGGCTAGCCACAACATCATGCTTTTTATCGCTTACTACTTTAGACATTAGCGACTCATCCAAGCAATTCTAAATTCTTATTTGGTTTTTCAACATTGCATGCGCATGGCTTTACCACTTTCAAATGCCATTGTATTTAGAATATGCACACCTGGTTTACATTCAAAGAACGCAGAATGAAATAGTTCCCCAAGACTTCCATATCTGTATTCCATCAGCATAGGAACGTCCCATCACACTGCATCATTCCCTATATGTGTACAGTTTAATATTCAGAGCAGCTATCTATTTTTTGACACCGTAATATGATTACTGCAGATGTCATGTTTTATTTTTCATCCCTATCTGGACAACATGCTCATAATTAATCTTGGCATAAATCTGGGCTTTGGCAGCCACAGTCCTTAGCGCAGGCTGAAACACAACGCCACACACACCACACAGCACAGCTAGCTAGAATCACACACACACACATACACACACTTACCATTAGTGTTCTGACACTTTCAGAACCTGTGTCATCATCACATTGAAATCCACATGTTAAATGGTTACATGGTAACATTAGTCTCGCGTTACCATACCACAATGTCTGGAACGTGAGGAAGCCATGGAAATTGAGGTTCAATGGTAATAGAGCACTTTACTGGATGAAAACAGTTATTAAAACAGTAAGGGTACATGGACTCATGTTGAATTTCTGCCCTTGAGGGCCGAAGCTGTAATGGTTTTCGTCTTTCCATTGTTGTTAATTGGTCAATTAATGTAATGTATTGGCCACACAAAGTTTACTCACCTGGGCGGTGGTCAGTAGGGCCGTGTGGCTCAGTTGGTAAAGCATAGTGCTTGCAACGCCAAGGTTGTGGGTTTGTACGAGAAAATGTATGCACTCACTACTGTGGGTCACTCTGTATAAGAGAATCTGCTAAATGACTCAAATGTAAATGTAGGGCACACAATATTTTGTTTTTGTAAAACAATTTGGGAAAACTAAATTAAGTGTCTCTTATTGGACAAGTTCAGGTAGTACCTCCCTGTTTCGAAACATTGTCTCCCTATTGGACACAACCCTGGTTTCCCAGGTCTGAAGCAGTCCTTAATTAGAGAGAAATAATAAAAACCAGGCATTAGTGCTGTGACCCTCCATGACCATAATTAAAAGTACATGGTATCAGCGGTGGTATGGCCTTTGTAGGAGCGCGTACCTGTGGCATTTGGGGCTTGGTGTGAATGCTAGGACACTTCAAGAGAGGGGAAATACTGTAGCATGGTGTATGTGAGAGTACTAACTGCCTCTTCTTGAGACCTCGGCCCGTATCCACAAAGTGTCTCAGAGTAGTTGTGCTGATCTGTCCATAAAATGTTATTCATTACTAGCTAAAAGACTAAACTGATCCTAGATCAGCACTCCTACTCTGAGACGCTTTGTGGATACGGGCCCTGGGCTTTTGTGGCACACGCAGTAGTGCTCAAACCTCTGCACAACAGGATCCATGGATCAAGCCCCCAATACTCCCTCTCCCCAATTTCAGAGAAATCGAGACAAAGCACTGAGTCAAACTCAAGCTGGGTAGCCCCACACAACAAACACACATGTACCTCCACTCCTACAAGGAACCCACCGACTTAGACTTTGATTGAGTGGCGGCCATTGCATCACTCCTTGTCTTGGTACACCAAGGGTGGGATTGCCTGGTAATTCCGTCAAGCACCTCACTGACCCAAGCAGCTGATGAAACGCCTGTAGTTAGAGGATGCTTGGGCTTACACAGCGTTCTGAATGGCCAGATGGCGCCCCACGGCCTACCAAATCCCACCCTTACATCATACGATAAGAATGTTAATGTCATCCCCCCACCACAGGAACTTCAGTGAACAAGTCTAGACCAAGTCTAGGTCCAAAAGGCTCCTTAACAGCTTCTACCCCCAAGCCATAAGACTGCTGAAAAATTAATAAAATGGCCACCCAGACTATTTACATTGACACCTCCCCCCTCCCTTTGTTTTTACACTGCTGCTACCCGCTGTTTATTATCTATGCATAGTCACTTTACCCCTACCTACATGTACAAATTACCTCGACTAACCTGTACCCCCCGCAAATTGACTCGGTACCGGTACTCCCTGTATATAGCCTCGTTATTGTTATTTTATTGTGTTACTTTGATTTTATTTTTAACTTTATTTTATTTAGTAAATATTTTCTTAACTCTATTTCTTGAACTGCATTGTTGGTTAAGGGCTTGTAAGTCCCGTGTAGCTCAGTTGGTAGAGCATGGTGCTTGCAACGCCAGGGTTGTGGGTTCGTTTCCCACGTGTAGCTCAGTTGGTAGAGCATGGTGCTTGCAACGCCAGGGTTGTGGGTTCGTTTCCCACGTGTAGCTCAGTTGGTAGAGCATGGCGCTTGCAAAGCCAGGGTTGTGGGTTCGTTTCCCACGGGGGGCCAGTATGAAAATGTATGCACTCACTAACTGTAAGTCGCTCTGGATAAGAGCGTCTGCTAAATGACTAAAATGTAAAAAATGTAAGTAAGCATTTCACAGTAAGGTCTACACCTGTTGTATTCGGCACATGTGACAAATAAAATATTATTTGAAATAGTGCACTGGCATTTTGTGTTAATTATTGTGATAGGCTCATGTTTTACTGGTCCTGCGTACCCCCACTATTTGATTTAAAGGAGATCTTGCCAACATCGCAACTCAGCTGAATACCGTGCAGTGACCCCAAGCCACCCCTAGGCCCGTATTCATCATTCCTCTCAGATTAGGAGTGCTGCTCTAGGATCAGGTTCTCCCTGTCCATATAATCGTATTCATTATGATCTAAAAGGCTAAACTGATCCTAGATCAGCACTCCTACTCTGAGATGCTTTATTAATACAGGCCATGAAGACAAGGGAAGGGAACAAGCCAAATGGGAAGAGGGAGCTGCTTTGAATGCTTTGTTTATAGAGTGGTCATCGTCACAAATTGCTGCAATGAAAATGATGTACGGGTCGTATGTGGTCGTAAGTGGTAATAACAAATTATGAGAGTGTATAATGCAGGTTGCAACCACAGAACTAGACCGAGTAGAATGGGTGATTGATTTTATTTCTATGGTTGCAAACAAAATAAATTGAGTCAAGTAACAGTATAAATTGCTTACCAGTAGGCCTAATGATGGCATCATGGGGCAGGGGGGTAGCCTAGTGGTTAAGAGCATTGGGCCAGTAACCATAAGGTTTCTGGTTTGAATCCCAGAGCCAACTAGGTAAAAAGTCTGACGATGTGCCGTTGAGCAAGGCACTTAACCCTATTTGCTCTAGCGATGGCTAAAACGTAAATCATGGTATAAAAATGCTGTTGTTATCTTTCATGTTGGCAGTTAAGTGTTACCAGACCATCTATCATTAAACTATATTTAGACCTATACCATAAAGTTGCTTGTGTAAGTTGTAATATTTTCAAATTGGACCAACCAGTCCAATTGAAACACACATAAACAGTGTACGCTTGTTTTCACATCTTAAGCCATAATAGGTACAATGGTGTATCATGGAACCACTGCTCTTGTCAATTCCTTAACAGTGTTATGTGTGTTAGCAGTTCTCTGTAACACAGGGTTGATTTGAAGAGGTTGTCAATGGTGAATTACATTAGCAATGACATCTCTCGGCCTATTGTGGTCTGATTTAGTAAGTCATTTCATTAGAATGTATAGCCTACAACAGTTAATTTGTTGACACTGGCAATGAACATAGAGACTGAACGCTGAAGCAGAGCATTATCTCCAAGGACATGACTGGATATCTTCTATTGTTTAGACTGCAATAAATATCTCTCTTCTCTATAGCTCTCTCTCTCTCTCTCTCTCTCTCTTGCTTCTTCTCTATAGCTCTCCATCTCTAGAGCTTTGCAATAAGCATCCTTTATTCGATTATCACTTCATTTACACTAATCCCTGTCATGCATTGCGTTGATAATCTGAAACAATGGACTAAATTAGCGGCCGAGTCAGAGGGATTTGTTCTTTAATATCAGACATCATAACAGGGCTGATATAATTTAGGAACGTGTGAATTGTCCTGATTAACATTCATAGATGCAGATGACAACTGTTGTTGATTTAAGATGAGTGACAGGATGTTTTTTTTTTACTCACAGAGTGAGAGATATTTATAACTTTTTGTTACTGTAGCCGTTTTATTTATTATTTAGTCAGGACTGGAGTTTAGGGAGAGAGAGAGAGAGAGAGAGAGAGAGAGAGAGAGAGAGAGAGAGAGAGAGAGAGAGAGAGAGAGAGAGAGAGAGAGAGAGAGAGAGGGAGAGAGAGAGAGAGAGAGAGAGAGAGAGAGAGAGAGAGAGAGAGAGAGAGAGAGAGAGAGAGAGAGAGAGAGAGAGAGAGAGAGAGAGAGAGAGAGAGAGACTGCACATGTGTTTGTTTGTATGTGTCCATTTGTGGTCAGCTGGTTATTGGTTCCCATGGAGCTTTTTGGAGCTTCATTAATAAAATGCTCTGTCCACATGGTAAGGACCTTCTGTGGTGCTTGTGCACTATATGCCATGGGGTGGCCCATCTCAGGACAGCCCCTTTGGTGCATGAACGGGGCAGTTGGGCTGTCAGCTTGCTGAGGCTTTGGCAATTGGGACCACACATGAAATTCCCATCATTTGCGGCAATCCCAGAACGTAAGTAGGGATGTTCTGAGAAGGTTAAAATTAAACGTTTTTGAAAAGTTCCCTGAATGTTTGACAGAGGTTCCCAGGAATGTCCCCATAGCTCGCTCCCTCAGCATTTGCCCATATTCTCTATGGGCTGGTTTCCCGGACCCAGTTCAAGCCTACCCCTGATCTAAAAAACAAGCTTGATAGAAAGTCTTTAATGAAACAAGCTTTTAAGTCCTGGAATAGGATTAATCTGCATCCAGGGAAACTGTCTCTGTTTTTCTAAGCATGTCTATACTAGGGGTGTGCGGAGTAGTCAGAAAGAAAACGAGTATCGTAACGGATATGGGCAATTTTCTGATTACGATTATGACCTGAGTATTTTTTATAATTATCCGTGAATCGGATAAAAAGCTATTTTCTGGTGCCAGCAAGCATCTTTCTCATGTCAGTCAGTCACAGAGTTTCTAAACCATACTATATTGTCTTGGAGTCAGTCATGTGCGAGGTTCTATGCGGTCTAAATAACTCAACTGGCTAGTTTACCTGTCTGTAAAGATAAAGGCGGCTGTACATTGATCCTGCTGTTCTGATTGGATAGAGTGAAGCTGTATTTCTCCGTCCACTCTCTTCATAATTTCACTTCATCACTTTTCCTTGCATGTTTTCGGTCTGATCATTTAGATTGCTGATGCCTGCTACTATAATAAATCACATGGCGAGGACGTTTGCTATCAAGCTATCAATGTGCACAATATCTAACAAGCGGGGCAAGGGTAGGGAAAAAATATGAAATGCTGCCCGCTGCAAATTGAGGACACAGACACACCCCTCCGCTCGCTGCTCCTAATGTGCAATTTTTTGCAGTGCGAATGTGCAGGGAGATATTTTGCCAACATCTATTTTGGCATATTAAAACACATTTTTTTCAGAGTATCATCCGATCCAACTATCAACTGTCAATTTACGGATACAATTAGGAATACGAGTATGGCCATGTCGACACACCTCTAGGCTATACCACGCATTCTTTCTGCAATCTGTTTTGTTTCCTTTAGTCTGTACATTCTGAGTTTAACCAAGATACCGCCGTGCGTCACATTTTCTACCTCTTCTCAGAGCAGAGAAAGAAGGCCTTGTCTTCCTAACAGAGTCCGCAAAAACATTACATCACTTAACAGACCACATTCCGCCATTGACGGACCTAGCGCCAGAAATGCTTGTGTCTCTTTGCTGTTGGGAAAAAAATAGCAAATGCGAAGAGAGAAAAAGGAAGGGGACACAAAAGCACCAGCCTCCATTGGAGCCAGTCATGGCAGTCGAGGCACTGGTATTTGGCGTACGGGAAAGACTGGACAAAAGCACTGACTGTTTTCACTGTAAGGAGCGGCGTGAGGCAAGACTTGTGTCTGTCTGTGAGCACCTCACACACACGTGCGCGTACAAATGCAAACACACATACATATAGACTTACACACATGCACGCACACACACGGTAGTAAAAGTTATTCATGGACAAAATAATGTTGATAACAACACCAGACAACCAATCAGCCTCCTGCCTGGCTGGCTCCAACATTTCTAGCCATCTGAAATTTGGCCAAGATAAGCAGTGATTGTCACTGACAAGGGCAGACTTATGCAGCTAACAACAAATGTTCCCACAACTTTAGAGAATGTTCCCTTAAAGGTAATTAACTAAAGTTTTCACAGGAACGTTGCCGTGATGTGCAAGGAATGTTTCCAAGAGACCATTCCCTTAATGTCAAATAGAAGTTACCCAGAACATGGTTACCATGTTCTCAGATCTTAAGATATTAATGTTCTAGACACGTTTCATGGGAACATTGCAAGAACATTCATGTGTCCAGTTCTGTGGGTTAGGAGAATATTCCATCAACGCCCCATCAAACATACACAAAACATGGTTGCCATGTTTTCAGAATATAATATATTAATGTTCTAGACACGTTAACACTAGAACCGCCAAGATGGTCTATCTGACCGTTTTCAATTTAGTAATTTCAATAATAACCTTGAACCCACCTGTCCCTGACTTTTCTTAAATATGTGTATACAGTGGGGAAAAAAAGTATTTAGTCAGCCACCAATTGTGCAAGTTCTCCCACTTAAAAAGATGATAGAGGCCTGTAATTTTCATCATAGGTACACGTCAACTATGACAGACAAAATGAGAAAAAATATCCAGAAAATCACATTGTAGGATTTTTAATGAATTTATTTGCAAATTATGGTGGAAAATAAGTATTTGGTCAATAACAAAAGTTTCTCAATACTTTGTTATATACCCTTTGTTGGCAATGACACAGGTCAAACGTTTTCTGTAAGTCTTCACAAGGTTTTCACACACTGTTGCTGGTATTTTGGCCCATTCCTCCATGCAGATCTCCTCTAGAGCAGTGATGTTTTGGGGCTGTCGCTGGGCAACACGGACATTCAACTCCCTCCAAAGATTTTCTATGGGGTTGAGATCTGGAGACTGGCTAGGCCACTCCAGGACCTTGAAATGCTTCTTACGAAGCCACTCCTTTGTTGCCCGGGCGGTGTGTTTGGGATCATTGTCATGCTGAAAGATCCAGCCACGTTTCATCTTCAATGCCCTTGCTGATGGAAGGAGGTTTTCACTCAAAATCTCACGATACATGGCCCCATTCATTATTTCCTTTTTCACAGATCAGTCGTCCTGGTCCCTTTGCAGAAAAACAGCCCCAAAGCATGATGTTTCCACCCCCATGCTTCACAGTAGGTATGGTGTTCTTTGGATGGAACTCAGCATTCTTTGTCCTCCAAACAAGACGAGTTGAGTTTTTACCAAAAAGTTCTATTTTGGGTTCATCTGACCATATGACATTCTCCCAATCCTCTTCTGGATCATCCAAATGCACTCTAGCAAACTTCAGACGGGCCTGGACATGTACTGGCTTAAGCAGGGGGATACGTCTGGCACTGCAGGATTTGAGTCCCTGGCGGTGTAGTGTGTTACTGATGGTAGGCTTTGTTACTTTGGTCCCAGCTCTCTGCAGGTCATTCACTAGGTCCCCCCGTGTGGTTCTGGGATTTTTGCTCACCGTTCTTGTGATCATTTTGACCCCACGGGGTGAGATCTTGCGTGGAGCCCCAGATCGAGGGAGATTATCAGTGGTCTTGTATGTCTTCCATTTCCTAATAATTGCTCCCACAGTTGATTTCTTCAAACCAAGCTGCTTACCTATTGCAGATTCAGTCTTCCAAGCCTGGTGCAGGTCTACAATTTTGTTTCTGGTGTCCTTTGACAGCTCTTTGGTCTTGGCCATAGTGGAGTTTGGAGTGTGACTGTTTGAGGTTGTGGACAGGTGTCTTTTATACTGATAACAAGTTCAAACAGGTGCCATTAATACAGGTAACGAGTGGAGGACAGAGGAGCCTCTTAAAGAAGAAGTTACAGGTCTGTGAGAGCCAGAAATCTTGCTTGTTTGTAGGTGACCAAATACTTATTTTCCACCATAATTTGCAAATAAATTCATTAAAAATCCTACAATGTGATTTTCTGGATTTTTCTTTCTCAATTTGTCTGTCATAGTTGACGTGTACCTATGATGAAAATTACAGGCCTCTCTCATCTTTTTAAGTGGGAGAACTTGCACAATTGGTGGCTGACTAAATACTTTTTTCCCCCACTGTATGTGTGTAGCAGTACTTTTAGATAAATATCATAAAAGACCCCCAAAAATCTGAGCATTTCATCCTCAAAGCGCCACGATGGTCAAAATGATCGTATGCATATTTAACAGTAGAATAGCAGGGCCTCGAGGAGTAGACCTACCAATAGCCACCAGTCTAATCCATTTAACTAGAAAAGCCTGGCCTCGTTGGACCCCCCTTAGTGCCAAAGTCATTTGGTTTAGTATTTTTATAATCTATTGTAATTTGCAATTGATTACATTTCTATATTTCTCAGTGTTTTAGTATGAGTTGCTTAGTAGGCTATATATCGATGTGTGCCCTATGCCGCCCCTCATCTCTGATTCTCCGCTGGGCGCGCAATATCAAGTGCGCTATAGGCTTTAGTGTGGTCTCAATCAAATGATCCATAGGCTATAGGCTACGAAGTGCATGCTCGGAGAAGCACTGAGCAAAGTTATATTTCTAAGATAGCTGCTGGGATGGTGTAAATAAAACTAGGCTGCATTACACACTGCAATGGATATTCCAACCCTGGCAGTTCAGGTAGAGATTACGCCTAGTCAAAAACATTTTATGCATGGATTAGCCTATAGCCTATGTTCTGTTCAGTTTGAGAAGGAGAGCGCGAAGATGAGAAGGAGGACCGGAGGTCAACTTTGATAGTTTGCTACTACTATAATTGATTTGATTAAAAACAATATGTTTCTTGCACCTGATAACCAGGTGGTGAATCGCATCTCTGCATGTCTGGCAGACATATCAGTGTGGATGTCGGATCACCACCTCAAGCTAAACCTCGGCAAGACGGAGCTGCTCTTCCTCCCGGGGAAGGACTGCCCGCTCCATGATACACCCCACCTCCCCCAATGGTGGTTGTCCCACTGGCTATCCTAAGTTGAATGCACCAATTTGTAAGTCGCTCTGGATAAGAGCGTCTGCTAAATGACTTAAATGTAAATATATTTATCAGAGTTATTGACCTCAAAATAAACCAGATTCGAGTAATTTACATTGCAGCCTCTCCACAATCAATCGGAAATGGACAGCTCATGGTGCTGAAAGTGGGCAAATTTGAGTAGGCATAATTAATTTAAACCGTCTTCATTTTAATTAGACTTTACTAACAACAAGAGGGCTTTGTGTTGGAGCCAATTTCTTCCTATTTAAGAAATAAGAGGTAGGCCTACCTGTTTGACACACAAAATTAGGCTATAGGCTGCTATATCCATAGATTTCTCGGTCAATTCCTCCACCCACCATGCACTCTTTAAATAGCCTACCTCTGTGTCAGTGAAGGGCCGTTAAGTGAAAACCAAGACTCGAATTGATGGGGTATGAGAGGGTATGCCATAGGCCTACCTTTTATTACAGAAAATGGCAAAAAGCAAAGGCTACCCCATGTTAGCTTAAGATTTTAAAGGAAATTAAAATAATCAGATTATATAAAGTGATCTATAACAGCGCTTTGGTCCATGATGCATTATACTAGAAACAAGCTTTAGAATACGTGACTCCGAAGGGGATATCATTGTTTTGTTTCTTTGACATTCAGAGACTGAGCTTCAACCTTATATAGCCGAGGAGAAAATAAATAGACTTTGCTGGGGAAGTAATTTATTATTTATTGATTTGTATTTATCTATTATTATGTTTTTATTATCCCGCCACAAATCTAGGGTTGCTACCCAAGCAGGCTGGTCGTTCGTTCTATCGGTTTGCTTGCCAGTCGTTAAGTATTTTTGTTCTAAATCTATGGACACGACCCAGTAGTCGTTCCTTCTAAATGTTCCGTTATCCCTTGTTCGCTAGCTAGACAACTTCGGCTAACACAGTCACGTCAAACAGTGCAGCTGCATTTGTGTTTGTTTAAGTTGTTTTCTAGTCAGTTATTTGGGGATACATCCATAACAATGAGCTAATGATGTGCGATTTCGCCTGGCAAAAAACATTTGCTCTCTCGCCACGACACTGTTCAGAGGAGCTAGCGAACTAACTTACACAGCTAACACAATCACTTCAAACTGAAGCTGTAATGACAAACAAGCTGCATTTCGTGTTTTTCTATTGGCATTTCTTCGTATACAGTGCCTTTGTAAAGTATTCAGACCCCTTGACTTATTCCACATTTTGTTACGTTACAGACTTATTCTAAAATGGATTAAATAAAAACAGTTCCTCAGCAATCTACATACAATACCCCATAATGACAAAGCGAAAACAGGTTTAGATATTTTTGCTAATTTATTAAAAATAAAAAACAGAAATACCTTATTTACATACAGTAAGTATTCAGACCCTTTGCTATGAAACTCGAAATTGAACTCAGGTGCATCCTGTTACCATTGATCATCCTTGAGATGTTACTACAACTTGATTGGAGTCCACCTGTGGTAAATTCAATTGATTGGACATGATATGGAAAGGCACACACCTGTCTATATAAGGCCCCACAGCTGACAGTGCATGTCAGAGCAAAAACCAAGCCATGAGGTCGAAGGAATTGTCCGTAGAGCTCCGAGACACGATTGTGTCGAGGCACAGATTTGGGGAAGGGTACCAAAACATTTCTGCAGCATTGAAGGTCCCCAAGAATACAGTGGCCTCCATCATTCTTAAAAGGAAGAAGTTTGGAACCACCAAGACTCTTCCTAGAGCTGGCCGCCAAGCCAAACTGAGCAATCAGGGGAGAATGGCCTTGGTCAGGGAGGTGACCAAGAACCCGATGGACAACCATCACTGCAGCCCTCCACCAATCAGGCCTTTATGGTAGAGTGTCCAGACGGAAACCATTCCTCAGTAAAAGGCACATGACAGCCCGCTTGGAATTTGCCAAAAGGCACCTAAAGACTCTCAGGCCATGAGAAACAAGATATTCTGGTCTGATGAAACAAAGATAGAAATCGATGGACAAAAAAATAAAAAAAATAACGATTTGGCCTGAATGCCAAGCGTCACATCTGGAGGAAACATGGCACCATCCCTACGGTGAAGCATGGTGGTGGCAGCATCATGCTGTGGGGATGTTTTTCAGCGGCAGGGACTGGGAGACTAGTCAAGATCAAAGCAAAGATGAACGGAGCAAAGTACAGACAGTTTCTTGATGAAAACCTGCTCCAGGGAGTTCAGGACCTCAGACTGGGGTGAAGGTTCACCTTCCAACAGGACAACGACCCTAAGCACACAGCCAAGACAATGCAGGAGTGGCTTCGGGACAAGTATCTGAATGTCCTTGAGTGGCCCAGCCAGAGCCCGGACTTGAACCTGATCGAACATCTCTGGAGAGACCTGAAAATAGCTGTGCAGCAACGCTCCCCATCCAACCTGACAGAGCTTGAGAGGATCTGCAGAGAAGAATGGGAGAAACTCCCCAAATACAGGTGTGCCAAGCTTGTAGCATCATACCCAAGAAGACTCGAGGCTGTAACCGCTGCCAAAGTTGTTTCAACAAAGTACTGAGGAAAGGGTCTGAATACTTATGTAAATGTCATATTTCATTTTAAAAATTTTAAAATACATTTGCAAACATTTCTAAAAACCTGTTTTTGCTTTGTCATTTTGGGGTATTGTGTGTAGATTGATGAGGGAAAAAAACGATTTAATTAATTTTAGAATAAGGCTGTAACGTAACAAAATGTGGAAAAAGTAAAGGGGTCTGAATACTTTCCGAATGCACTGTATATCCATAAAAAATTATGCTGATTCATGCCTGAGAAAAGCTGCCAGACTGTCTGTCTCGTCCCGACTCCCAACACGTTCGTTACTATAGGACAGCTGGAGATCGAAATTCAATATTGAAACAATGTTGCAAATGTCGGAGAGAGAGACAACAAGGTTAATACAAATCTCTGCTGTTGAAAACCAATTGCTAGTCCAAAATAAATGGGAGATAATGTCTAGATGCTTTTTTCAGTGGAGATCAATTTTATAAATTGCCTGGCTGGCCTGATGAAACAGTGGATTGCGCAGTCAGATGGAATAGTGAATAGGCATTTCCATGGCTGCGGGAAGATGTTTTTTTTGGGGGGGGTATCCTGACGAGTATGTTTCTCTGCTCTTACAGGAGTAATAAAGGCCTAGTGCACTAATTTGGTGGATAATTTTTTGGGGTCATTGATTTGATTTATCAGGGGGTGCTGCAGCACCCTCAGCACACCTACTTCACACGGCTATAGGCATTTCAATGTCATAGTCGGTGTTAACTTGTGGAATAGACACCGCCTGGAATGCGGTTTTTAACCAATCAGCATCCACCCATTGTATAAAACTGCATATCTTAGGCTCTGGTCTGTCCAAGAAGTGAGGGTAAACGGTGGACATGTTCTCTGCTATCCATTTGATGTTTTAATTATTATTTTGGGTATGGGGAGGGTCACTTGTGTTTTTATCTAATTTTACTGAAGGGAGGGCCATTCATTTTCATTACAGAGAGGTCAGATTTTCTCCATGCAACCCTTATTATAAATAACGTTCACTCGCTTAGGTATCATTAAAATACGAAATGTAAATAATTGAATTAATAATTTGTCACTGTAGAATATAAGTAAAAAAACAACAACACTGAAAACACAGAATTTCAAGTGTAAAATCAATTTTATTGGTGGAGTGCCTTTGTTACAACTATGAAACAAAACGCATGTGCGTTGAAACTCAGTAAAAGCTTATTTTTATAACGACTAAATAAATAAAAATACCCAAACCGCAAGACAAGAGGTCAATTAAGAAAGTATCAGAAAATATCAGTAGCCTAAACATCAGTATAATTGTCAAGCGTGCTTGTGAATAGTGAAAAACAGCACAAAAGCAATAATGGCATTATAATAAATATATAAGTGTCGATATGACAGCGGTCAAAAATAGTTAGTTACTTGACATGTTTTGTTGTCAGTTATTGGACACGTTATTTGTGGCCTCGCTCGTGCTTACAGTATGGTGTGCGTTTTCACACAACAGTTGGCTCTCATTTAGCTGTTATCCCTTGTCCCAACAGTCAGCACAAATCTTTGTCACTTTCACTTGATTTCAACACTTCTCACATAAAAGTCACTTGCAGCAGAAACAGGTGTCATTGGTTCTGTTCTGAGTGGATCTGCCCACCTTGCAGTTTCTCCTCCCACCCTATTCGTCATTCACAATTGGTGATTACATAATTATGCATCGTTCGCTTCCCCTCGCTCATCAACTCACCTATTCTCCCCTTTCTCCCCCATCATACTATACTTAATTTATTTCATGTGTAATTATATGTGTGAAATTAGTTTTGGTATAGTTTAGGGTCAGTTACAAGGCAAGTATCAGGGTTATTATCAACTGGGCACGGCATATTCAACTATCGGGAGAGGGAGCGGAGCAGGCCGCGGAAAACCATTCAAAAAATGACATGCCCTCCTAAAACTGGTTATAACTCCAGTTCTGTTTGTGATATTAACTTTCTAACAATGACTGTGTGTTATATAGACTTATTTAGGAAAAGTCAAGGATGAGGGGGACATGACTTTAAAATGGCAGATTAATTAAACATTTAAATTAGTTTTGAGTCATTATGACGCTCTCTGCCTTTTCAGTGTTATTAATATACACAATCACAAAGAAATCCATTAATATTTTGTTTAGGAAGGTCATAAAAAACATGAAGGCAATTTATTTCAAAAGAACAGAATAGCATGTTTTAAGTTATATTTATCTGTGCTTAGTAGGCAAGGCTATGGCTGCGCCATGCCAATGAAACCAACTTGTTCATTTAGCAGACATCACAGGCCCAGCCCTACCACAGTCAACACACATATTTTACAGTAAGAATATCATGGAATATAACAGAAGTAAATAGAAAGGATATTTTTCCCAAATGGCTATTGCTGATTGTCACCAGTAGCCTACTCACATGAGGAATGCACTGAGCCATGGTAATTTGTAGAACTGTTTGGCAAAAATAGGTTAATTAGAAACCTTGGAATCTGCTCTTTCTGATAGGGTATACAGTGAGGGAAAAAAGTATTTGATCCCCTGCTGAATTTGTACGTTTGCCCACTGACAAAGAAATGATCAGTCTATAATTTTAATGGTAGGTTTATTTGAACAGTGAGAGACAGAATAACAACAACAAAATCCAGAAAAACGCATGTCAAAAATGTTATAAATTGATTTGCATTTTAATGAGGGAAATAAGTATTTGACCCCCTCTCAATCAGAAAGATTTCTGGCTCCCAGGTGTCTTTTATACAGGTAACGAGCTGAGATTAGGAGCACACTCTTAAAGGGAGTGCTCCTAATCTCAGTTTGTTACCTGTATAAAAGACACCTGTCCACAGAAGCAATCAATCAATCAGATTCCAAACTCTCCACCATGGCCAAGACCAAAGAGCTCTCCAAGGATGTCAGGGGCAAGATTGTAGACCTACACAAGGCTGGAATGGGCTACAAGACCATCGTCAAGCAGTTTGGTGAGAAGGTGACAACAGTTGGTGCGATTATTCGCAAATGGAAGAAACACAAAAGACCTGTCAATCTCCCTCGGCCTGGGGCGCCATGCAAGATCTCACCTCGTGGAGTTGCAATGATCATAAGAACGGTGAGGAATCAGTCCAGAACTACATGGGAGGATCTTGGGAGGATCTTGTCAATGATCTCAAGGCAGCTGGGACCATAGTCACCAAGAAAACAATTGGTAACACACTACGCCGTGAAGGACTGAAATCCTGCAGCACCCGCAAGGTCCCCCTTGGATGCATTGGATACAAAACAAACACTGGCATATTATAAAGGAGAATGTCCAATTTAATTATATGCATGCATATCAAACAATAATATATATTATAGTAACATATTAATGGCATTCTCTCTCCTTGCAGGGGATTAGACATGAACTGCAGCCCCCAGATGCCTAAGCATCTGTACCCAACGCACTAGAAGACCAGTACTTAAAGCCTTTAGCCATATCCTTATTCTACTCCTCCTCTGTTCCTCTGGTGATGTAGAGGTTAACCCAGGCCCTGTAGCCCCCAGTATCACTCCTACTCCCCAGGCGTTATCATTTGTTGACTTCTGTAATCGTAAAAGCCTTGGTTTCTTGCACGTTAAAATCTGAAGCCTCCTTCCTAAGTTTGAGTTATTCACTGCGCTAGCACACTCCGCCAACCCTGATGTTCTAGCAGTGTCTGAATCCTGGCTTAGGAAGGCCACCAAAAATTCAGAAATGTCCATCCCCAACTACAACATTTTCCGTCTCGATAGAACTGCCAAAGGGGGTGGGGTTGCAATCTACTGTAGAGATGGCCTGCAGAGCTCTATCGTACTATCCAGGTCTGTGCCCAAACAGTTTGAGCTTCTACTGCTAAAAATCCACCTTTCCAGAAATAAGTCTCTCACTGTTGCCGCTTGCTACAGACCCCCCTCAGCCCCGAACTGTGCCCTGGACACCATATGTGAACTGATTGCCCCCATCTATCCTCAGAGTTCGTACTGCTTGGTGACCTAAACTGGGATATGCTTAATACCTCGGCCAACCTACAATCTAAACTAGATGCCCTCAATCTCACACAAATTATCAACGAACCTACCAGGTACAACCCTAAATCTGTAAACATGGGCACCCTCATAGATATCATCCTGACAAATTTACCCTCTAAATACACCTCCGCTGTCTTCAACCAGGACCTCAGAGATCACTGCCTTATTGCCTGCGTCCGTAATGGGTCTGCGATCAAACGACCACCCCTCATCACTGTCAAACGCTCCCTAAAACACTTTAGCGAGCAGGCCTTTCTAATTCACCTGGCCCGGGTATCCTGGATGGATATTGACCTCATTCCGTCAGTAGAGGATGCCTGGTTGTTCTTTAAAAGTGCTTTCCTCTCAATCTTAAATAAGCATGCCCCATTCAAAAAATTCAGAACAAGAACAGATATAGCCCCTGGTTCTCCTCAGACTTGACTGCCCTTGACCAGCACAAAAACATCCTGTGGCGTACTGCATTAGCATCGAACAGCCCCCGCGATATGCAACTTTTTAGGGAAGTCAGGAACCAATATACACAATCAGTTAGGAAAGCAAAGGCTAGCTTTTTCAAACAGAAATGTGCATCCTGTAGCACTAACTCCAAAAAGTTTTGGGACACTGCAAAGTCCATGGGAAATAAGAGCACCTCCTCCCAACTGCCCACTGCACTGAGGCTAGGAAACACTGTCACCACCGATAAATCTACAATAATCGAGAATTTCAAGAAGCATTTTGCTACGGCTGGCCATGCTTTCCACCTGGCTACCACTACCCCGGCCACCAGCTCTGCACCCTCCGCTGCAACTTGCCCATGCCCCCCCCCCCGCTTCTCCTTCACACAAATTCAGACAGCTGATGTTCTGAAAGAGCTAAAAAATCTGGACCCCTACAAATCAGCTGGGCTAGACAATCTGGACCCTTTCTTTCTAAAATGGCCGTCTCTATGGGCGTGCCACTGGGTTCAATTCTCGGGCCGACTCTATTCTCTGTGTATATCAATGATGTCGCTCTTGCTGCTGGTGATGCTCGGATCCACCTCTATGCGGACGACACCATTTTGTATACATCTGGCCCTTCATTGGACACTGTGTTAACAAACCTCCAAATGAGCTTCAATGCCATACAACACTCCTTCCGTAGCCTCCAACTGCTCTTAAACACTAGTAAAACTAAATGCATGCTCTTCAACCGAACGCTGCTTGCACCCGCCCACCCGACTAGAATCACTTCTCTTGGCGGGTCTGACCTAGAGTATGTGGACAACTACAAATACCTAGGTGTCTGGTTAGACTGTAAACTCTCCTTCCAGACTCACATCAAGCATCTCCAATCAAAAGTTACATCTAGAATCGGCTTCCTATTTCGCAAAACAAAGCCTCCTTCACTCATGCTGCCAAACATGCCCTCGTAAAACTGACTATCCTACCGATCCTTGACTTCGGCGATGTCATTTACAAAATAGCCTCCAACACCCTACTACGAACGAAAAAGTATGCTCCCATACGTGCTTTGTTTTGCAGACCTCCCAAGTACGCTTATGTAGCACTATATTGGATCACTCCAATATGGTATCATTCCGCGCGGCAGGATACATTCCCGAGTAAGGAGATCAGATTAGTCCCGTGTACCGGGTAATGCTGAGGCTGCGGCTGACCCCCTTAAATAGCTGCTGCCGCAATACTTCAACCTCTTCCTTTTCTTTGCTCATTCTAGAGAGGATTTGCTTGGTAAGAGCTCAATGATAGAGTGTATAAGCGCAGAAGTATACCCACAGCTATTCAATAGCTTGGAGCAGCTAGCTAGCTTGCCTCTCCATCTGGGTGCTCTGCTGTCCCCCCACTCGATTTGACTTTTGCCCTCTTGTTTGGTTGTTGTCCTTGTTTTTATTACTTGTGACAGTGTACCAACCTGGGCGATACTCGGTTTGGTCGACCAGTATTGCGGCGCTGAGGGTTGGTCTTAGTTGTCTGTGTGACTTGTCTGTCCACCGGAACCCTCCCGGTTTTAGCCTTCGGGTTCGGGGACCGAGCATACCATGCAATATCGGGAGACTGTATGCAGTTCTCCCCTGAGAATAAGCTAGGCGCACCACATTTTCATCTCTCACAGGGCGCAGCCATCTTTCCTAGACGCTTGTGTGTTTCACGGTGAACGAGCTATGCAAAGTAGCAAGCTTAATGAGAGGTGCCCATTGCAGGACTAAGCACAATTATAAACACACTTTCCCTTAAGTCCTGCCAACCTGAACCCTCACGTTTATAGAAAGAAATAGGCTATAAACGTGCCATGAGTTACAGCCGACCCACACATATAAAGCAAGAAATAAGCTATAAACCGTGTGTCAGGAAGAATGCCCTGCCCCTTCACGGTCAGGCAGTTCACACTCCACGTCTCCTCCTACACATAGTGTATGAGACAAAGGCTGATACTGTAGGTCCTTACTATTATACAGTATTGCGCAGTGTTTACTATAGACGTAGTATATTACACTATTGGCTTAGTTATTTTTCCACAAGGAAAAGTTACAGCCATTCATGTCTCCTCTCCTTCATTCAGAAAGTGTATGAGACCAAGGCTGATATTGTAGGTCCGTATTCATCTTTACTATTATACAGTATTGTGCAGTATTTACTATAGACATAGTCTCACTTTTCAGCTATTGCACTGCGGTCTTGCACAGTATGTAGCTGGGGTAACTCGTTTTCTGTTGTACTTATCCTACACTGAACAAAAATAGAGTTGAAGTCGGAAGTTTACATACACTTAGGTTGGAGTCATTAAAACTCGTTTTTTAACCACTCCACACATTTCTTGTTAACAAACTATAGTTTTGGCAAGTCGGTTAGGACATCTACTTTGTGCATGACACAAGTCATTTTTCCAACAATTGTTTAGAGACAGATTATTTCACTTATAATTCACTGTATCACAATTCCAGTGGGTCAGAAGTTGACATACACTAAGTTGACTGTGCCTTTAAACAGCTTGGAAAATTCCAGAAAATGATGTCATGGCTTTAGAAGCTTCTGATAGGCTAATTTATTTTGAATGTTTTTATGTCACCTTTATTTAACTAGGTAAGCCAGTTGAGAACAAGTTCTCATTTACAACTGCGACCTGGCCAAGATAAAGCAAAGCACTGCGATAAAAACAACTACAATACAGAGTTACACATGGGATAAACAAAACATACAGTCAAAAACACAATAGAAAAACACAATAGAAAATCTATATACAGTGTGTGCAAATGTAGTAAGTTATAAATAAATAGGCCATAGTGCAAAATAATTACAATTTAGTATTAACACTGGAGTGATAGATGTGCAGAAGATGATGTGCAAATAGAGATACTGGGGTGCAAATGAGCAAAATAAATAACAATATGGGGATGAGGTAGTTGGGTGGGCTAATTACAGATGGGCTGTGTATAGATGCAGTGATCGGTAAGCTGCTCTGACAACTGATGCTTAAAGTTAATGAGGGAGATAAGAGTCTCCAGCTTCAGAGATTTTTGCAGTTCGTTCCAGTCATTGGCAGCAGAGAACTGGAAGGAATGGCGGCTAAAGGAGGTGTTGGCTTTGGGGATGACCAGTGAGATATACCTGCTGGAGCGCATACTACGGGTGGGTGTTGCTATGGTGACCAATGAGCTAAGATAAGGCAGGGCTTTGCCTAGCAGTGATTTATAGATGACCTGGAGCCAATGGGTTTGGCGACGAATATGTAGTGAGGGCCAGCCAACGACAGCGTACAGGTCACAATGGTGGGTAGTATATGGGGCTTTGGTGACAAAACGGATGGCACTGTGATAGACTACATCCAAATTTGCTGAGTAGAGTGTTGGAGGCTATTTTGTAAATGACATCGCTGAAGTCAAGGATCGGTAGGATAGTCAGTTTTACGAGGGCATGTTTGGCAGCATGAGTGAAGGAGGCTTTGTTGCGAAATAGGAAGCCGATTCTAGATTTAACTTTGGATTGGAGATGTTTACTGTGAGTCTGGAAGGAGAGTTTACGGTCTAACCAGACACCTAGATATTTGTAGTTGTCCACATATTCTAAGTCAGACCCGCCGAGAGTAGTGATTCTAGTCGGGCGGGTGCAAGCAGCGTTCGATTGAAGAGCATGCATTTAGTTTTACTAGCGTTTAAGAGCAGTTGGAGGCTACGGGAGGAGTGTTGTATGGCATTGAAGCTCATTTGGAGGTTTGTTAACACAGTGTCCAATGAAGGGCCAGATGTATACAAAATGGTGTCGTCTGCTTAAAGGTGGATCTGAGAGTCACCAGCAGCAAGAGTGACATCATTGATATACACAGAGAATAGAGTCGGCCCGAGAATTGAACCCTGTGGCACCCATGACCAGCTCGGAAACCAGATTGCATAGCGGAGAAGGTACGGTGGGATTCGAAATGGTCGTTGATCTGTTTGTTAACATGGCTTTCAAATACTTTTGAAAGGCAGGGCAGGATGGATATAGGTCTGTAACAGTTTGAATCTAGAGTGTCACCCCCTTTGAAGAGGGGGATGACCGCGGCAGCTTTCCAATCTCTGGGGATCTCAGACGATACGAAAGAGAGGTTGAACAGGCTGGTAATAGGGGTTCCGACAATTTCGGCGGCTAATTTTAGAAAGAAAGGGTCCAGATTGTCTAGCCCAGTTGATTTGTAGGGGTCCAGATAATTGACATCATTTGAGTCAATTGGAGGTGTAGCTGTGGATGTATTTCAAGGCCTACCTTCAAACTCAGTGCCTCTTTGCTTGACATCATGGGGAAATCAAATAAATCAGCCAAGACCTCAGAAAAAATTTGCAGACCTCCACAAGTCTGGTTCATCCTTGGGAGCAATTTCCAAACGCCTGAAGGTACTACGTTCATCTGTACAAACAATAGTACGCAAGTATAAACACCATGGGACCACGCAGCCGTCATACCGCTCAGGAAGGAGACGCGTTCTGTCTCCTAGAGATGAACGTACTTTGGTGCGAAAAGTGCAAATCAATCCCAGAACAACAGCAAAGGACCTTGTGAAGATGCTGGAGGAAACAGGTACAAAATTATTTATATCCACAGTAAAACGGGTCCTATATCGACATAACCTGAAAGGCCGCTCCGCAAGGAAGAAGCCACTGCTCCAAAACTGCCGTAAAAAAGACAGACTACGGTTTGCATCTGCACATGGGGACAAAGATCTTCCTTTTTGGAGAAATGTCCTCTGGTCTAATGAAACAAAAATAGAACTGTTTGGCCATAATGACCATCGTTATGTTTGGAGGAAAAATGGGGTTGCTTGCAAGCCGAAGAACACCATCCCAACCGTGAAGCACGGGGGTGGCAGCATCATGCTGTGGGGGTGCTTTGCTGCAGGAGGGACTGGTGCACTTCACAAAATAGATGGCATCATGAGGAAGGAAAATTATGTGGATATATTGAAGCAACATCTCAAGACATCAGTCAGGAAGTTAAAGCTTGGTCGCAAATGGGTCTTCCAAATGGACAATGACCCCAAGCATACTTCCAGTTGTGGCAAAATGGCTTAAGGACAACAAAGTCAAGGTATTGGAGTGGCCATCATAAAGCCCTGACCTCAATCCTATAGAAAATGTGTGGGCAGAACTGAAAAAGCGTGTGCGAGCAAGGAGGCCTACAAACCTGACTCAGTCAGTTACACCAGCTCTGTCAGGAGGAATGGGACAAAATTCACCCAACTTATTGTGGGAAGCTTGTGGAAGGCTACCCGAAACGTTTGACCCAAGTTAAACAATTTAAAGGCAATGCTACCAAATACTAACTGAGTGTATGTAAACTTCTGACCCACTGGGAATGTGATGAAAGAAATAAAAGCTGAAATCAATAATTCTCTCTACTATTATTCTGACATTTCACATTCTTAAAATAAAGTGGTGATCCTAACTGACCTAAGGCAGAGAATTTTTACTAGGACTAAATGTCAGGAAATGTGAAAAACTGAGTTTAAATGTATTTGGCTAAGGTGTATGTAAACATGTTAAGTGTTGGTCCAATATTTCATGAGCTGAAATTAAAGATCCTAGAAATTGTTCATACTCACAAAAAGCTCATTTCTCTCAAATGTTGTGCACAAATTTGATTACATCCCTGTTAGTGAGCATTTCTCCTTTGCCAAGATAATGCATTCAACAGGTGTGGAATATCAAGAAGCTGATTAAACAGCATGATCATTACACAGGTGCACCTTGTGCTGGGGACAATAAAAGGCCACTGTAAAATGTGCCGTTTTGTCACACAACACAATGCCAGAGATGTCTCAAGTGTTGAGGGAGCATGCAATTTGCATGCCAAATGCAGGACTGTCCACCAGTGCTGTTGCCAGAGAATTGAATGTTCATTTCTCCACCTTAAACTGCCTCCAACGTCGTTTTAGAGAATTTGGCAGTAAGTCCAACCGGCCTCACAACCGCAGACCACGTGAAACCATGCCAGTCCAGGACCTCCACATCCAGCTTCTTCAGCTGCGGGATCGTCTAGGACCAGCCACCCGGACAGCTGATGATACTGTGGGTTTGCACAACTGAAGAATTTCTGCACAAACTGTCAGAAACTGTCTCAGGGAAGCTTATCTGTGTGCTCGTCATCCTCACCAGAGTCTTGACCTGACTGCAGTTCGGCGTCATAACCGACTTCAGTAGGCAAATGCTCACCTTCGATGGCCACTGGCATGCTGGAGAATTGTGCTCTTCATGGATGAATCCCGGTTTCAACTGTACCGGGCAGATGGCAGACAGCGTGTATGGCGTCATGTTGGCGAGCGGTTTGCTGATGTCAATGTTGTGAACAGAGTGCCCCATGGTGGCGGTGGGGTTATGGTATGGGCAGGCATAAGCTACGGACAATAAACACAATTCGATTTGGCAATTGGAATACACAGAGATACACTGATGAAATCCTGAGGCCCATTGTCGTGCTATTCATCCGCCGCCATCACCTCATGTTTCAGCATGATAATGCACGGCCCCATGTCACAAGGATCTGTACACAATTCCTGGAAGCTGGAAATGTTCCAGTTCTTCCATGGCCTGCATACTCACCAGACATGTCACCTATTGAGCAAGTTTGGGATGCTCTGGGTCGACGTGTACGACAACGTATTCCATTTCCAGCAACTTCGCACAGCCATTGAAGAGGAGTGGGACAACATTCCACAGGCCACAATCAACAGCCTGATCAGCTCTATACGAAGGAGATGTGTCGCGCTGCATGAGGCAAATGGTGGTCACACCAGATACTGACTGGTTTTCTGATCCACGCACCTACTTTAAAAAAAGGTTAAGGTTATCTGTGACCAGCAGATGCATACAGTATCTTTATTCCCAGTCATGTGAAATCCATAGATTAGGGCCTAATTAATTTATTTCAATTGACTAATTTCCTTATATGAACTGTAACTCAGTAAAATCTTTGAATTTGTTGCATGTTGCGTTTATATTTTTGTTCAGTGTAGGTTCCCTTGGAAACTCACATCTCAGCTCTTATTACACTGAGGGTTTCAATGTGTAGCTGTGTTTACTATATATTTTTCTGTTGCACTACTTTACAGTACAGACAGTAACTATACTAGTTTTCATTGGAAACTCACATTACAGCTCTATTACAGTGCTGTTTTTCACACAGTGCATAGCTGGGTTGCTGCTCAATAGTTTTTCTGTTACACTACTTTACAGTACAGACAGTAACTATCCTAATTTCCTTTAGAAACTCACATAACAGCTAGATAACATTGCTGGTCTTACGCAGTGTGTAGATGGGATTGCCATATTTTTCTGTTACACTGCAGGGTATACACTACCCTTCTGTTCTTCACGCAGAGAGAAACGACCATTTCCAGTATGGCGTTTCGCCTTGAGAAATGCAAGGTGTTCCTGTCCACAGGCAGCGGACTGCGTCTAAGAAGTGTTAACTGGCCATTACAGTTGTCCACATACACCCCTCACGCTGTTGCGGGTGAACTAGGGGCTTCCCCCAGTCTGTTGTGCCCGGCTAGGGCAATCGACATTTACTTTTCACAGACACAGGCAATAAGAAACCTTTATCAGTTTTTGTTTACTATGGTGAGAGAATTCTGGGCCAGGGCCTATCCGACCGGTCTCTCACATTGCATGGTGTACACTGTTACTGCAGCATTTCGGCCTTTGCCTTTTTCTGTGGTGGCACATTCTACTGGAAGTGTAACTGCCTTACCTGGACGATTGGATAGTCTGCCCCATCCAGGGAACAGGCCACAACGGACACGAGGACCCTCTTGAACCACATTTGAGTTCTGGGTCTCAACCTAAACGAGGACAAGAGTCACATGAGGTGTACTGAACAAGCTTTTGAATGTTAAACACCTTGATGTCCCTCACTTGGGGATGCTAAAATGTTTTCTATTCTACTGAGCCATTTAGTTTATGTTTGTATTTTCTTGTATTCTTTCTTGTTGTTGCATTGTCGAGAATGAACCTGCAAGTAAGCATTTCATTGGACCATGTGTATCCTGTACATACGACTAATAAAACTTGAATTGTAACTTATTTTGTACAATGGACTGTGCAAATGGATTCATGCACAGATACAGGAAAACCAATAAAAGGGTTAATATTTATAAAAAATGACAAGTGTTGACGTCTCCCCACGGTTCTGGTTTTGACGCTTGGGCATCTGGGGGCTGCAGTTCATCTGTCTAATCCCCTGCAGGGAGAGAGAAAGGCATTTATAGTATTACAATGGTCTATTCATTTAATTTAATATATATTCCTGTTTGATATGCATGCATACAATTAAATTGGACATTATCCTTTATAATATGCCAGTGTTTGTTTTGTATCCAATGCATTTAGCTTACATTAGGATGAAGTAATTAGCCTGGTGGGTCGAAGCATTGGGCCAGTAACCGAAAGGTTGCTGAATCGAATCCCCGAGCTGACAAGCAGAAAATCTGTCGTTCTGTCCCTGAGCAAGGCAGTTAACACACTGTTCCCGGGGTGCTGATGACGTGGATGGTGATTAAGGCAGCCCCCCGCACCTCTCTGATTCAGAGGGGTGCGGGTTAAATGTGGAAAACACATTTCAGTTAAACGCATTCAGTTGTACAACTGACTAGGTATCTTTCCCTGGTCTAGGCCTTCTAATCTAGTTGTGTTGCATCATATTACCTATCATTTCATTATCAATGCATAAGGTGAATATAAAACCAAGCGATCTTGAACATCACTGTGATTTAATAAATCAAATCTTATTGGTCACATACACATATTTAGCTGATGTTATTGCGGGTGTAGTGAAACGCTTGTGTTCCTAGCTCCAACTTGCAGTAGTATCTAACAATTCACAACAACACACAAATCTAAAAGTAAAATAATGGAATTAAGAAATATATACAGTTGATGTCTGAAGTTTACAAACACCTTAGCCAAATACATTTAAACTCAGTTTTTCACCATTCCTGACATTTAATCCTAGTAAAAATCCCCTGTCTTAGGTCAGTTAGGATCACCACTTTATTTTAAGAATGTGAAATGTCAGAATAATAGTAGAGAGAATGATTTATTTCATCTTTTATTTCTTTCATCACATTCCCAGTGGGTCAGAAGTTTACATACACTCAATTAGTATTTGGTAGCATTGCCTTTAAATTGTTTAACTTGGGTCAAACGTTTCGGGTCGCCTTCCACAAGCTTCCCACAATAAGTTGGGTGAATTTTGGCCCATTCCTCCTGACAGAGCTGGTGTAACTGAGTCAGGTTTGTAGGCCTCCTTGCTTGCACACACTTTTTCAGTTTTGCCCACAAATTTTCTATAGGATTGAGGTCAGGGCTTTGTGATGGCCACTCCAATACCTTGACTTTGTTGTACTTAAGGCATTTTGCCACAACTTTGGAAGTATGCTTGGGGTCATTGTCCATTTGGAAGACTCATTTGCGACCAAGCTTTAACTTCCTGACTGATGTCTTGAGATGTTGCTTCAATATATCCACATAATTTTCCTTCCTCATGATGCCATCTATTTTGTGAAGTGCACCAGTCCCTCCTGCAGCAAACCACCCCCACAGCATGATGCTGCCACCCCCCTGCTTCACAGTTGGGATGGTGTTCTTCGGCTTGCAAGGTACCCCCCTTTTTCCACCAAACATAACGATGGTCATTATGGCCAAACAGTTCTATTTTTGTTTCATCAGACCAGAGGACATTTCTCAAAAAAGTACGATCTTTGTCCCCATGTGCAGTTGCAAACCGTAGTCTGGCTTTTTTATGGCGGTTTTGGAACAGTGGCTTCTTCCTTGCTGAGCGGCCTTTCATGTTATGTCGATATAGGACTCGTTTTACTGTGGATATAGATACTTTTGTACCTGTTTCCTCCAGCATCTTCACGAGGTCCTTTGCTGTTGTTCTGGGATTGATTAGCACTTTTCGCACCAAAGTACGTTCATCTCTAGGAGACAGAACGCGTCTCCTTCCTGAGCGGCATGACGGCAGCGTGGTCCCATGGTGTTTATACTTGCGTACTATTGTTTGTACAGATGAACGTGGTATCTTCAGGCATTTGGAAATTGCTCCCAAGGATGACCCAGACTTGTGGAGGTCTACAATGTCTTGGCTGATTTATTTTGATTTTCCCATGATGTCAAGCAAAGAGGCACTGAGTTTGAAGGTAGGCCTTGAAATACATCCACAGGAACACCTTCAATTGACTCAAATGATTATCAGAAGCTTCTAAAGCCATGACATCATTTTCTGGAATTTTCCAAGTTGTTTAAAGGCACAGTCAACTTAGTGTATGTAAACTTCTGACCCACTGGAATTGTGATACAGTGAATTATAAGTGAAATAATCTGACCATGTCTTAAAGTAATGATGGACTGTCATTTCTCTTTGCTTATTTGAGCTGTTCTTGCCATAATATGGACTTGATCTTTTACCAAATAGGGATATCTTCTGTATATTTCCCCTACCTTGTCACAACACAACTGATTGGCTCAAACGCATTAAGAAGGAAAGAAATTCCACAAATTAACTTTTAACAAGGCACACCTATTAATTGAAATTCATTCCAGGTGACTACCTCATGAAGCTGGTTAAGAGAATGCCAAGAGTGTGCAAAGCTGTCATCAAGGCAAAGGGTGGCTATTGATGATTCCATATGTGTTATTTCATAGTTTTTATTTCTTCACTATTATTCTAGAATGTAAAAATAAAGAAAAACCTTTGAATGAGTAGGTGTGTCCAAACCTTTGACTGGTAGTGTATATACAGTGGGGAGAATAAGTATTTGATACACTGCCGATTTTGCAGGTTTTCCTACTTACAAAGCATGTAGAGGTCTGTAATTTTTATCATAGGTACACTTCAACTGTGAGAGGCGGAATCTAAAACAAAAATCCAGATAATCACATTGTATGATTTTTAAGTAATTAATTTGCATTTTATTGCATGACATAAGTATTTGATACATCAGAAAAGCAGAACTTAATATTTGGTACAGAAACCTTTGTTTGCAATTACAGACATCAAACGTTTCCTGTAGGTCTTGACCAGGTTTGCACACACTGCAGCAGGGATTTTGGCCCACTCCTCCATACAGACCTTCTCCAGATCCTTCAGGTTTCGGGGCTGTCGCTGGGCAATACGGACTTTCAGCTCCCTCCAAAGATTTTCTATTGGGTTCAGGTCTGGAGACTGGCTAGGCCACTCCAGGACCTTGAGATGCTTCTTACGGAGCCACTCCTTAGTTGCCCTGGCTGTGTGTTTCGGGTCGTTGTCATGCTGGAAGACCCAGCCACGACCCATCTTCAATGCTCTTACTGAGGGAAGGAGGTTGTTGGCCAAGATCTCGCGATACATGGCCCCATCCATCCTCCCCTCAATACAGTGCAGTCGTCCTGTCCCCTTTGCAGAAAAGCATCCCCAAAGAATGATGTTTCCACCTCCATGCTTCACGGTTGGGATGGTGTTCTTGGGGTTGTACTCATCCTTCTTCTTCCTCCAAACACGGCGAGTGGAGTTTAGACCAAAAAGCTCTATTTTTGTCTCATCAGACCACATGACCTTCTCCCATTCCTCCTCTGGTTCATCCAGATGGTCATTGGCAAACTTCAGACGGGCCTGGACATGCGCTGGCTTGAGCAGGGGGACCTTGCGTGCGCTGCAGGATTTTAATCCATGACGGCGTAGTGTGTTACTAATGGTTTTCTTTGAGACTGTGGTCCCAGCTCTCTTCAGGTCATTGACCAGGTCCTGCCGTGTAGTTCTGGGCTGATCCCTCACCTTCCTCATGATCATTGATGCCCCACGAGGTGAGATCTTGCATGGAGCCCCAGACCGAGGGTGATTGACCGTCATCTTGAACTTCTTCCATTTTCTAATAATTGCGCCAACAGTTGATGCCTTCTCACCAAGCTGCTTGCCTATTGTCCTGTAGCCCATCCCAGCCTTGTGCAGGTCTACAATTTTATCTCTGATGTCCTTACACAGCTCTCTGGTCTTGGCCATTGTGGAGAGGTTGGAGTATGTTTGATTGAGTGTGTGGACAGGTATCTTTTATACAGGTAACGAGTTCAAACAGGTGCAGTTAATACAGGTAATGAGTGGAGAACAGGAGGGCTTCTTAAAGAAAAACTAACAGGTGTCACGCCCTGGTTCTGGGACTCTGTTATGTTGAGCCAGGGTGTGTGGTTTCTATGTGTTTTGTGTGCTAGGGTGATTTTCTAGTTCGTTTGTTTCTATGTTGGCCGGTGTGGTTCTCAATCAGAGGCAACGTGAATCAGCTGTTGCTTGTTGTCTCTGATTGGGAACCATATTTAGGTAGCCTGTTTTTCCACAGTGTTTGTGGGATCTTGTTCCGTATGGTTTGTGTTGTAACCAAGGACTTCACGTTTCGTATCGTTTGTTGTTTTGTTCGTGTGGATCATTAAAAAAATAAAGTATGTTCACATTCCACGCTGCGCATTGGTCCTCTCTTCCCGACGATCGTGACAGAAGATCCCACCATAACTGGACCAAGCAGCGTGTCCAGGAGCCAACGCCAGAGAGGGCTCTAAAGGATATTAACCTCGACTGGGTCAAGCCGCGGGAGGAGGAGAGAGGCTGGACTTGGGAGCAGAGGAGCAAGAGTCTGGCGAGAGCCATGGAGGCCTGGCCCACGGGGAGGAGAGACGCCCAGAAATTTTTTAGGGGGGGGCTCACGCCGTGGACGACGGGGCAGCAGGAGGCCGGGATAGAGTGGTTCAGCGGGTTGGCAAAGGAGGCCGCCAGGTTACGGGAGTCACTGGTCACCAGGGGGAAGGAGAATGTAGAGGCACTGCGAGAGGTACTGGGGTTTGTTGCCAGTCTGGTCCGGCCCGTTCCTGATCCCCGCGTAGGGCCAGTGGTGTGTGTCCCCAGTACGGTCCGGCTTGTTCCTGTCCCTCGCACCGAGCCTGTGGTGCGCGTCGCCAGCCCGGTCCGGCATGTTCCTGCCCCTCGCACCAAGCCTGTGGTGCGCGTCGTCAGCCCGGTCCGGCCTGTTCCTGCTCCCCGCACCAAGCCTGTGGTGCGCGTCGTCAGCCCGGTCCGGCCTGTTCCTGCTCCCCGCACCAAGCCAGGGGTGCGCGTCGTCAGCCCGGTCCGGCCCGTCCCTGCTCCCCGCACCAAGCCTGTGGTGCGCGTCGTCAGCCCGGTCCGGCCTGTTCCTGCTCCCCGCACCAAGCCAGTGGTGCGCTTCGTCAGCACGGTTCGGCCCGTCCCTGCTCCCCGCACCAAACCTGTGGTGCGCTTCGTCAGCCCGGTTCGGCCCGTCCCTGCTCCCCGCACCAAGCCAATGGTGCGTGTCGTCAGCCCGGTCCGGCCCGTCCCTGCTCCCCGCACCAAGCCTGTGGTGCGCGTCGTCAGTCCGGCACAGCCCGTGCTCGTTCCACCGGTGCCTGGTCCGGCACCGGTCAGCTGCTCCACTCCGGAGCTAGAGCAATCCGCTCCACCAGTGTTCAGTCCAGCTCCGGCCAGCAGGGCCAGACCAGACCAGGGGCGCTTTGGGGGGTGTGTTGGAGGGTGGGGGTCAAGCCCGGAGCCGGAACCGCCTCCGAGGAGGAATGCCCACCCGGCCCTCCCCTGTTCGGTTTATGTTTGGCGCGGTCGCAGTCCGCGCCTTTGGGGGGGGTACTGTCACGCCCTGGCTCTGGGACTCTGTTATGTTGAGCCAGGGTGTGTGGTTTCTATGTGTTTTGTGTGCTAGGGTGATTTTCTAGTTCGTTTGTTTCTATGTTGGCCGGTGTGGTTCTCAATCAGAGGCAACGTGAATCAGCTGTTGCTTGTTGTCTCTGATTGGGAACCATATTTAGGTAGCCTGTTTTTCCACAGTGTTTGTGGGATCTTGTTCCGTATGGTTTGTGTTGTAGCCAAGGACTTCACGTTTCGTATCGTTTGTTGTTTTGTTCGTGTGGATCATTAAAAAAATAAAGTATGTTCACATTCCACACTGCGCATTGGTCCTCTCTTCCCGACGATCGTGACAACAGGTCTGTGAGAGCCAGAATTCTTACTGGTTGGTAGGTGATCAAATACTTATGTCATGCAATAAAATGCAAATTAATTACTTAAAAATCATACAATGATGGGTGTTCTCCTGACGGGAGAGGTTGTGTTTTCTCTAGCAGGAGAGGTAAGCTTGGCTTCGTTTATGGTGTTGAGTTAAGCTTAATCCATGTATTTAGTTTGTAGGTAGGTATTGTAGTTTGGTATTATAGGTAGCTTACTCCGGTAGTTATTGTAGGTTATTATTGTAGGTAATTATTGTAGGTAAGGATTTTATTCGGCGGAGCCCAGGCGAAGCACGAGGCTAGCTTACCCACTACCTGGACCAACAAAGCTAGCTAGCTAGAGGGTAGCTACCGGTAACTTTTAGCAACTGTGGGTAACTTTTAGCAACTGTGGTTAGCTGTTTCCAATGTTATTTCACGCTTAAGAGTACCTGTAATTGAGCCAGCTAGCTGCCACCTTCAGCTGTTTTTTCTAACCTCATTATCATTAACGTTAGGTGGTCGGTAGCTGCTGTACCTAATTTCGGCTACTGATTGCAGTTTGCCAGTTTGGCTTTATACATAGCTTGGGCTTTGTCGACTAAGGCTTAAACTATGTATTTAGATTGTAGTTAGGTACTATAGGTAGGCATCGTGGGCTGTATATTATTAAGTAGTATAGGTAGGCATCGTGGGCTGTTGCGGGTAGCTGTTGTGTGTAATTATTGTAGGTTACTTTTGTATTCGGCGGTGCCGGATGTAGCACGAAGCTAGCTAGCTAACTCACCTCCTGGATTAGCTGGCGAGTAGCTATTAGCAACGGTAGAAACTAAAAACAATATCCTTTTAGCCAGCTACATTCGTTTTTCAAACAAAGTCAACACAGTAGCCATTGCTAGCTAGCCAACACTACCAGCAGGCTGTGGTAACTAAATACAATGTCTTTGTGCTAGCTACCCAACGTTTAATCATTGCTGCGTTATGAAAGGTAAGCTTGGCTTCTTATATGGTGTTGAGTTAAGCTTAAACCATGTATTTAGATTGTAGGTAGGTATTGTAGTTTGGTATTATAGGTAGCTTACTCCGGTAGTTATTGTAGGTTATTACTGTAGGTAATTATTGTAGGTAAGGATTTTATTCGGCGGAGCCCAGGCGAAGCACGAGGCTAGCTTACCCACTACCTGGACCAACAAAGCTAGCTAGCTAGAGGGTAGCTACCGGTAACTTTTAGCAACTGTGGGTAACTTTTAGCAACTGTGGTTAGCTGTTTCCAATGTTATTTCATGCTTAAGAGTACCTGTGATTGAGCCAGCTAGCTGCTACCATTCAGCTGTTTTTCTAACCTCATCCGAGGCATTAACGTTAGGTGGTTGGTAGCTGCTGTACTTAATTACAGCTACTGATAACAGTCTGCTGTAGCTTACAACAATTCTAATTTCTAAAGTGGAAGTTGGGAGAGTTTTATTCGGGTGGTTCAGTGAAACAACTATAGTTTCTGAGGTGGAAGTTGGGAGAGTTATATATTTATTTATTTTTTGGTGAGGGAGGCCTGCTCTCTCCTTTCCCTGATGTTCAGTTCATTTCATCCCGATCTCCTCTGCATTATTGTAGCCATCTGTTGCAGCCTGTCAACTATGCCTCTGCCTATCCCTGTTCTCTCCTCTCCGCACAGGCTACACAAACGCCCCACACCGCGTGGCTGCTGCCTCTCTAACCTGGTTGTCCCTGCACGCACCCCACACCTGGAGTTCCAGGTCTCAGGCAGCCTCTGGAACTGCCGTTCTGCTGCCAACAAAGCTGACTTCATCCCAGCCTATGCTAATCTCCAGTCCCTCGACTTCCTGGCGCTGACGGAAACATGGATTACCACTGAAAACACTACTACTCCTACTGCTCTCTCCTCATCTGACCATGTGTTCTCGCATACCCCGAGAGCATCTGGTCAGAGGGGTGGTGGCACAGGAATCCTCATCTCTCCCAAGTGGACATTCTCAATTTTTCCCCTAACCCATCTGTCTATCTCCTCATTTGAATTCCATGCTGTCACAGTCACTAGCCCATTTAAGCTTAATATCCTTGTCATCTATCGCCCTCCAGGTTCCCTTGGAGAGTTCATCAATGAGCTTGACGCCTTGATAAGTTCCTTTCCTGAGGATGGCTCACCCCTCACAGTTTTGGGGGATTTCAACCTCCCTATGTCCACATTTGACTCATTTCTCTCTGCCTCCTTCTTTCCACTTCTCTCCTCTTTTGACCTCACCCTCTCACCGTCCCCCCTACTCACAAGGCAGGCAATACGCTTGACCTCATCTTTACTAGATGCTGCTCTTCTACTAATCTCACTGCAACTCCCCTCCATGTCTCCGACCACTACTTTGTTTCCTTTTCTCTCTCGCTCTCCTCCCACACTACTCACTCTGCCCCTACACAGATGGTAATGCGCCGCCGCAACCTTCGCTCTCTCTCTCCCACTACTCTCTCCTCTTCCATCCTATCATCTCTTCCCTCTGCTCAATCCTTCTCCCTCCAATCTCCTGATTCTGCCTCCTCAACCCTCCTCTCCTCCCTTTCTGCATCCTTTGACTCTCTGTGTCCCCTATCCTCCCGGCCGGCTCGGTCCTCCCCCTCCAGCTCCGTGGCTTGATGACTCATTGCGAGCTCACAGAACAGAGCTCCGGGCAGCGGAGCGGAAATGGAAGAAAACTAAACTCCCTGCCGACCTGGCATCTTTTCACTCCCTCCTCTCTACATTTTCTTCATCTGTTTCTGCTGCTAAGGCCACTTTCTACCACGCTAAATTCCAAGCATCTGCCTCTAACCCTAGGAAGCTCTTTGCCACATTCTCCTCCCTCCTGAATCCTCCCCCCGCCCCCCCCTCCTCTCTCTGTGGATGACTTCGTCAACCACTTTGAAAAGAAGGTTGACGACATTCGATCCTCGTTTGTTAAGTCTGATGACACTGCTGGTCCTACTCACACTGCCCTACCCTATGCTTTGACTTCTTTCTCCCCTCTCTCTCCAGATAAAATCCTGCGACTTGTGACTGCAGGCCGCCCAACAACCTGCCCGCTTGACCCCATCCCCTCCTCTCTTCTCCAGACCATCTCCAGTGACCTTCTCCCCTACCTCACCTCGCTGATCAACTCATCCTTGACCGCTGGCCATGTCCCTTCCGTCTTCAAGAGAGCGAGAGTTGCTCCCCTTCTCAAGAAACCAACACTCGATCCCACTGATGTCAACAACTACAGACCAGTATCCCTTCTTTCTTTTCTTTCCAAAACTATTGAGCGTGCCGTCTTTAGCCAACTCTCTTGCTATCTCTCTCAGAATGACCTTCTTGATCCAAACCAGTCAGGTTTCAGGACTGGTCATTCAACTGAGACTGCTCTTCTCTGTGTCACGGAGGCTCTCCGCACTGCTAAAGCTAACTCTCTCTCCTCTGCTCTTGTCCTTCTAGACCTGTCTGCTGCCTTTGATACTGTGAACCATCAGATCCTCCTCTCCACCCTCTCCGAGCTGGGCATCTCCGGCGCGGCTCACTCCTGGATTGCGTCCTACCTGACCGGTCGCTCCTACCAAGTGGCGTGGCGAGAAGCTGTCTCCGCACCACGTGCTCTCACCACTGGTGTCCCCCAGGGCTCAGTTCTAGGCCCTCTCCTTTTCTCCCTATACACCAAGTCACTTGGCTCTGTCATATCCTCACATGGCCTCTCCTATCATTGCTACGCTGACGATACACAACTAATCTTCTCCTTTCCCCCTTCTGATAACCAGGTGGCGAATCGCATCTCTGCATGTCTGGCAGACATATCAGTATGGATGACGGATCACCACCTCAAGCTGAACCCTGGCAAGACGGAGCTGCTCTTCCTCCCGGGGAAGGACTGCCCGTTCCATGATCTCGCCATCACGGTTGACAACTCCGCTGTGTCCTCCTCCCAGAGTGCGAAGAGCCTAGGCGTGACCCTGGACAACACCCTGTCGTTCTCCGCCAACATCAAGGCGGTGACCCGCTCCTGCAGGTTCATGCTCTACAACATTCGGAGAGTACGACCCTGCCTTACACAGGAAGCGGCACAGGTCCTAATCCAGGCACTTGTCATCTCCCCGTCTGGACTACTGCAACTCGCTGTTGGCTGGCCTCCCTGCCTGTGCTATTAAACCCCTACAACTCATCCAGAATGCCGCAGCCCGTCTGGTGTTCAACCTTCCCAAGTTCTCTCACGTCACCCCCCTCCTCCGCACACTCCACTGGCTTCCAGTTGAAGCTCGCATCCGCTACAAGACCATGGTGCTTGCCTATGGAGCAGTGAGGGGAACGGCACCTCTGTACCTTCGGGCTCTGATCAGTCCCTACACCCAAACGAGGGCATTGCGTTCATCCACCTCTGGCCTGCTGGCTCCCCTTCCTCTGCGGAAGCATAGTTCCCGCTCAACCCAGTCAAAACTGTTCGCTGCTCTGGCACCCCAATGGTGGAACAAGCTCCCTCACGACGCCAGGACAGCGGAGTCACTCACCACCTTCCGGAGGCATTTGAAACCCCACCTCTTTAAGGAATACCTGGGATAGGATAAAGTAATCCTTCTACCCCCCCCAAAAAATTGTAAAGTGGTTATCCCACTGGCTATAGGGTGAACGCACCAATTGGTGAGTCGCTCTGGATAAGAGCGTCTGCTAAATGACGTAAATGTGCCCTTGAGCAAGGCACTTAACCCTAATTGCTCCTGTAAGTCGCTCTGGATAAGAGCATCTGCTAAATGACTAAAATGTAAATGTAATACAATGTGATTTTCTGGATTTTTGTTTTAGATTCCGTCTCTCACAGTTGAAGTGTACCTATGATAAAAATTACAGACCTCTACATGCTTTGTAAGTAGGAAAACCTGCAAAATCGGCAGTGTATCAAATACTTGTTCTCCCCACTGTATATTTTTGCTTCAGCCTCTGTACAATGCATGAAAGCTTAGCTGTCATACGTCCACAATGATGTAGCAGCAGACCAAGCAATTTGCGAGAGGAGGACACTACGTAAAATTATTCTGGTTGTTGTCAGCTTAATTCACTAACAGGTAGTGAGAAAATCAATTATGTTACTTGATTACTTGTAATTCATGTTAACTATTTATTCATTCATGTTGTTCACTGAATTGCTAGCACTGGTTGCTCACGCTGCTACATTGGCTACAATGTAAACAGACCTAGCTAACTAGCATAAAAGCTAGCTTTGGTGACACCAGATGCATGATGAAGCAGTTTCCTGTTTAGGTTAGAGGTCACGTCAAAGTACGTTTCAAATTTAGCCGATTTTAAGCGCTCTGCATTCTCCCATACGAGATGGTATGCTCTCTCAGGTGTTCTTGGAAGATCACCCTTGAAAGAACGGAAGAAAGCAGAACGCAAGTATGCAATTTGGAACAAAACCCCTGTGTCTCAGCAGCATGCCTAATACACGTGCACAGCTAATTTTCATAACCTAGGACCTTGGTGCATTACTATCAGAGGTCAGAGAGGGGGCGGAAGGATATGGACTGTATCTCTCAAAGCACCAAAATAACAAGGGTTACACTTACACCTATAAAGTTGTTTCAGATTTACACTAGTGCCTATGAAAGAGGGGTTATGGTTTCTTCTGGACAGGGTCTATAAGCACATTCCCTATAGATATCCCTTATTGGGACAGTGGTTAGGGTGTTCGTCATTGGTGCAGGTGACCTGGGATTGAGACCTCCAAAGGTAGTCACCCTACTCACATTCTTAGCAATATATGTTATTGCCGTTTTCAATTGCATTTACCAGACATTTCGATGGATTATATGGAAATTCTGTTAGAACACTTTGAAATATGATTTATGCATCTTTGCTTATTATCATAATGTGTATAGATTTCTCCTCAAAGATATCAATGTTGCCTTTGCAGAGTTTGCATTTGACTAAAATGTTGTTCTCTTTTTCCTCGATTAACTCCAAATAATGATAGCATTTCCACAAGGAAAAGGTTATGTGGGGTAACAACACAGCTGCCATCTTTCTGAGATTTTCGGCTTTACGGTAGCCTATTGTAAATGAGTTAGCCTATAGCATGAATTCCGATAGCATGAGACAAGTTCAAAAAAAGATACATAACACACCAGTAGAGCTATGCTTCTGTAGTGGGCAGTAATATTTGACGTGTCATAAAGATATTTGATATTTGATTAAAATTTAAAATTAAATATTAAAATAATCTGACTAGCAAGAACTGGTCTGAGAAAAAGTCTAATCACATTTTATTTGTCACATGCGCCGAATATAATGCTTACTTACAAGCCCTTAACCAACAATGCATTTTAAAGAAAAATACTTTTTAATAAACAATAAATTGGTAGAATATAAAAGCAGTAAAATAACAGTAAAAATAACAGTAGCGAGGCTATATACAGGGGGTACCGGTGCAGAGTCAATGTGCGGGAGCACTGGTTAGTCGAGGTAATTGAGGTAATATGTACATGTAGGTATAGTTCTTTTCCTGTAGTCCACAATCATCTCCTTTGTCTTGATCACGTTGAGGGAGGGATTGTTATCCTGGCACCACACGGCCAGGTCTCTGACCTGTCTCATCGTTGTCGGTGATCAGGCCTACCATTGTTGTGTCATCGGCAAACTTAATGATGGAGTTGGGGTCGTGCCTGGCCATGCAGTCATCGGTGAACAGGGAGTACAGGAGGGGACTGAGCACGCACCCCTGAGGAGCCCCCATGTTGAGGATCAGCGTGGCAGATGTGTTACCTACCCTTACCACCTGGGGGCGGCCCGTCAGGAAGTCCAGGATCCAGTTGCAGAGGGAGGTGTTTAGTCCCAGGGTCCTTAGCTTAGTGATGAGCTTTGAGGGCACTATGGTGTTGAACGCTGAGCTGTAGTCAATTAATAGCATTCTCGCGTAGGTGTTCCTTTTGTCCAGTTGGGAAAGGGCAGTGTGGACTGAAATAGAGATTGCATAATCTGTGGATCTGTTGGGGCGGTATGCAAATTGGAGTGGGTCTAGGGTTTCTGGGGTAATGGTGTTGATGTGAGACATGACCAGACTTTCAAAGCACTTCATGGCTACAGATGTGAGTGCTACGGGTCGGTAGTCATTTAGGCAGGTTATCTTAGTGTTCTTGGGCACAGGGACTATGGTGTTCTGCTTGAAACATGTTGCTATTACAGACTCAGTCAGGGACAGGTTGAAAATGTCAGTGAAGACACTTGCCAGTTGGTCAGCGCATGCTCAGAGTACACCTCCTGGTAATCCGTCTGGCCCTGCGGCCTTGTGAATGTTGACCTGTTTAAAGGTCTTACTCACATCGGCTACAGAGAGTGTGATCACACAGTCGTCCGGAACAGCTGATGCTCTCCTTAAAAGCGGAAGCTCTACCCTTTAGCTCAGTGCGGATGTTGCCTGTAATCCATGGCTTCTGGTTGAGGTATGTACGTACAGTTACTGTGGGGACGACGTCATCAATGCACCTATTGATGAAGCCAGTGACTGATGTTGTGTACTCCTCAATGCCATCGGAAGAATCCAGGAACATATTCCAGTCTGTGCTAGCAAAACAGTCCTGTAGCTTAGCATCTGCGTCATCTGACCACTTCTTTATTGACAGAGTCACTGGTGCTTCCTGCTTTAGTTTTTGTTTGTAAGCAATAATCAGGAGGATAGAATTATGGTCAGATTTGCCAAATGGAGGGCGTGGGACAGCTTTGTACGCGTCTCTGTGTGTGGAGTAAAGGTGGTCTAGAGCTTTTTTCCTCTGGTTACTTTTTTTTCCCTTTGAGTCCCCGGCCACTAGGAGCGACGCCTCAGGATCAGCGTTTTCCTGTTTGCTTATGGCCTGTTTGCTGGCACCATTGGGCGGCAGGTAGCTTAGTGGTTAAGAGCGTTGTGCCAGTAACAGAAAGGTCGTTGGTTCTAATCCCCAAGCCGACTAGGTGAAAAATCTGTCGATGTGCCCTTGAGCAAGGCACTTAACCCTAATTGCTCCTGTAAGTCGCTCTGGATAAGAGCGTCTGCTAAATGACTGAAATGTAATTGAGTGCAGTCTTAGTGTGGTGGTAAATAGACAGCTACGAAAAATATTGATGGTAAATAGTGTGGTCTACAGCTTATCATGAGAGACTCTACCTCAGGCGAGCAAAACCTCATGACTTCCTTAATAGTAGATGCAGCGTAAACCCCGCCAGCTGTATATTATCCATGTCGTCGTTCAGCCACGACTCAGTGAAACATAAGATATTACCGTTTTTAATGTCCCGTTGGTAGGATATTCGTGATCGTATCTCGTAAATTTTGTTATCCATTGCCTAGAGGCAGAAGGCAGATATCCACTCGCCGTCGGATCCTTAGAAGGCACCCCGACCTACGTCCTCGATATCTCCGTCTCTTTCTCCTGCGAATGACGGGGATTTGGGCCTTGTCGGTGTCTGAAGTAAATCCTTTGTGTCCGACTCGTTGAAGAAAAAATCTTCGTCCAGTACGAGGTGAGTAATCGCTGTCCTGATATCCAGAAGCTCTTTTCGGTCGTAAGAGACGGTGGAAGAAACATTATGTACAAAATAAGTTACAAATAACGCAAAAAAACACACATAATAGCACAATTGGTTAGAAGCTTGTAAAACAGCAGCCATCTCCTCCGGTGCCAATTGTCTATATCAAAGGCAGATATTTAATTAACATTGTAAAATGAATGATTTCACATACAAGGCATAAAGCTTTAATTACAAGGCAATGCTGACATTAACAAAGCATTATTCTAGGCATAGAGACCCTAAGGTTAACTTACAAGACAAAGCATGAACAAAGAAATGCCTACTATGCCTAGAAGCCTAGGAAATGAGAATTGATCATACAACCTTCCTCCATGGACTGGAAACAGGATAAGAGAGAGAACAAGATAATACCAAGGTAAACCGTACTACAGCAGCTCAGTGAAACCAAGGTAAATGGCAGTAACTGACGTGAGTGATGGCAGTTACGTGCTTTTTCCTTGGTTTCACTGTAACATTTTGTAGTTACTGCAAACATGACCCCCATTTTCTCCATAACACAACACAATGGAGGCAGGATATTTGTCCACATGATAAAGCATGTATTTAATGTATAAAAAAATGTAAATAACTCAATTTTAACCAAATGTGCAGTTACTGCTCTTTTGCTTGTTAGGGCAGTATAATTGGCCCTGTCCAGAAGAAACCCTAACCCCTCCTCCTAGGCACTTGTGTAGATCTGAAACAACTTGATAGGTATAAGCAATAGGGTGAATTCACTTTGAATGCAAATCTCAGCTCTGTTAAAAGTAAACTCAATAAAATATTTTATTGTTCAAAGTTATTCAGGAGTATCATTAAAATAGGTTAATATGCCCCACCAACATTAGACAACTATACAGAAAGCAATTGCTGAAATAAGTAAAGAAAATCAATGATGAGAATAGTCAGGTTAACTGATACCTGACACGGACATGGTGGCATAACAGGATGATTGGCGTACCGTGAACCAAGAGGTTGTGAGATCAAATCCCAGACATGTTGCATAATAATTACTGTATAAATGCACAATGTATTAAAATATGTCAGTTGAAAATGCTGTATGTTAAAAGCACTGTGTGAGTATCCCTAACCTTGTCAACAGACAAAGAGCTCTGAATGGATCAGTGGGGCCCTGATGGGCTAGGTAACAGTAACAAGGCCTGATGTGTAATGACCAATTATTTTTCTTTGAGGGGGGGATGCTTCTTTGGGACCATCAGGTGATATCCTGACAACTAATACACAGAAGTGTTCTTGCAACGTCCCATGAAATGTGTCTAGAACATTAATATTGTATATGCTGAGAACATGGCAACCATGTTTTGTGTATGTTTGATGTGACGTTGATGGAATATTCTTCTAACCCTCAGAAAACTGGGCACATGAATGTTCTTGCAACGTCCCATGAAATGTGTCTAGAACATTAATATTGTATATGATGAGAACATGGCAGTTATGTTCTGTGTATGTTTGATAGGACTTTAATGGAATTTGGCGGCAGGTAGCCTAGCGGTTAAGAGTGTTGGACCAGCAAACGCTTGATACAAATGTAGAAATTTCCGATAGAATCTGAAAGCAAACGCACAAGTTTTCAGCCTGCACAAACCATGTTATAAGTGTTAGCCAATTTGAAAATTAACCACCTCATTGACACAACTCTGCTATAAAGGGCTCTGGAGTCTGCACCATCGAGAGCATCCAGACTGGTTGCATCACTGCCTGGTATGGCAACTGCTCTGCCTCCGACCGCAAGGCACTACAGAGGGTAGTGCGTACAGCCCAGTACATCACTGGGTCCAAGCTTCCTGCCATCCAGGACCTCTATACTAGGCGGTGTCAGAGGAAGGCCCTAAATATTGTCAAAGACTCCAGCCACCCTAGTCATAGACTGTTCTCTCTGCTACCGCACGGCAAGCGGTACCGGAGCTCCAAGTCTAGGTCCAAGAGGCTTCTAAACAGCTTCTACCCCCAAGCCATAAGACTCCTGAACATCTAATCAAATGGCTACCCAGACTATTTGCATTGAATGCTGATGAAACCAAGATTGAACTCTTTGGCCTGAATGCCAAGCGTAATTTCTGGAGGAAGCCTGGCACCATCCCTACGGTGAAGCATGGTGTTGGCAGCATCATGCTGTGGGGATGTTTTTCAGCGGCAGGGACTGGGAGACTAGTCAGGATCGAGGGAAAGATGAATGGAGGTAAGTACAGAGAGATCCTTGATGAAAACCTGCTCCAGAGCGCTCAGGACCTCAGACTGCGGTGAAGGTTCACCTCCCAACAGGACAACGACACTAAGCACACAGCCAAGACAACGCAGGAGTGGCTTCGGGACAAGTCTCTGAATGTCCTTGAGTGTCCCAGCCAGAGCCCAGACTTGAACCCGATCGAACATCTCTGGAGAGACCCAGAAAATAGCTGTGCAGCATCCAACCTGACAGAGCTTGAGAGGATCTGCAGAGAAGAATGGGAGAAACTCCCAAAATACAGGTATGTATTGTTTTAGTACACATACTGGAGAGCTCTTCTTTGTCTACACCCATTCAGCATTGTTCACACCATCTTAAGCTTTAGCCCCACCCATCTCTTTAAGTTTTCACATGTGAGGCCATGTACTAAACAACCAAAGATTTCAAGACTAAAGGCTGGTTTATACTACGGGTGTGTTTGTAAATTTAATCTGGAGTGCCAGTATTTTCTGGGCGTTTGTAAACTCAGAGCGTTGTCAGATTGTCCGTTCGTAAATTCAGAGCGTTTCGCTCTCAGAGCGTTCAGAGCACACACTGGATGCTCTGGCCGAAAATACAGTTGATTCGAGCATTCTGACCTAACAACAGCAGTCAAGCACCCAAGCTAACTGGCTAACGTTGGCTAGCTTGCTAGCTACTTCCAGACACAAATGAGAGAACAGCTCACTCTGACTATTTTACTCACCCTAGAAGAGCTGGTTAGGCTGTTTTTATGTTATCCAGAGCGTTGGTGACTGCAACTGTGCTGCTGGCAACAATTTAATTACGCTTTTTTGCCAATGTTTACTGACACCGGGCATTTTCAACGGGTGTTGAGCGTTCGTAAATTTGTCAGTTATTCTGCGCTCTGGCACACTCAGACGAGAGTGCTCTGAGATCAGAGTAGATAGCCAGAGTGAATTTACCAGCTACGTCTTTCAACAGTTGTCGCAGTGACATCATGAACATTCTATTGAATTGCATAGCGGAGTCTTTTGTTTAGTCATGTAGCTAGCTAGCTAGCTAAACAATTAACCATAATCCCAACTCATAACGTTACTACCTCGCATGAATCTGCAGGTAGCTAACCAACCAGGTTCAATGTTAGCTAGCTAACATTAGGCTATAACTAGCAATGCAAATGGCTCTGAGATACAAATAATATTACTACACAGATCATACATGTAACGTTAGCTAGCGAGCCAGCCAGCTAACAGTACACTTTAACTTGAAATGAAAATTACTTTCTGACAAAATTATAAACGTGTAATATCTGAAAATGTAGCTAGCTAGACTATCTTGCCCGTATATATGGATGGACACTTCTCCCTCTGTGTCACGGATGCCATGGTTGCCCTTAGTTTGAAGATGTAATCCGGAGACAGTTGTTTTATACAACAGCCTTCTGTGTGTTCTCTTTTCGACTCTCTCTGCATTTTTGCAATCAAACGCCATAATTTTCTCCATCTCCTTAGCTATCATACTCTAATTCCACTGATTTCAAAACTCGGTCCTCCAGAAAGTGGCGAGCAACACGTATGCAGTTCTACTACGTGTTATCTTTCAAAAAAGCCCCGTTAGAAAGGATTACCTACAGATACTGACCAGCTCATATTATAGACAGAAGCGTTCTACAAGGCAGACCAATCCGAACTCATCTCTTGGCATGTCCAGCCCACTCATTATCTCACCCAATCATGGTTAGCGGGAAGGTTGCTGTCTTTTTCCGTGGCTAAACGAACTAGGCTCATAATTTAACTATTTTATTTGGATTTACAGATGGCATACAAGTTACTTATTAAGGCATATGAAATTCACATGTTCCAGAAGGCATTTCTGCAAAAAAACGCATTTTGATCAACAAAAAAAAGTTTCAGTTCAAATGGCTCTCCTGTGAAGTAGTGACACGTGACATACGTCTAGTTTCCTGAAACGAGTCACATCTAGGTTTTGTTGGATTTGTTGAAAGTAAATAGGATAGGACTAGATGTTATACATTTTCTATGATAAACTCCTTGTGTTGTAGTTTGTGATGCATGAGATTGTGGTGGGGTCCAAAGGTGTTGGTGAAATAGCTAGCTTTTACCACTATAGTTTGTGAAAATGAAGTGGTGGTGTGTGCATATGTGACTCGTTTCAGGAAACTAGGTGTATGGCGCACGTCACTACTTCACAGGAGCGGCATTTGAAAGTAAACATAAATGTTTTATCAAAATGCGTTTTTTGGCAAAATGCCGTCGAACGTGAACTTTCATGTGCCTTAATAACAAACTTGATTTCAACCATAAATACGAATACATTTGTTAAATTATGAGCCTAGTTGGTTTAGCCACAGAAAAAGATAGGAACCTTCCCGCTAGCAATGATTGGCTGAGATGATGGGCTGGACATGCCGGGAGATGAGTTTGGATTGGTCTGCATGTAGCATGCTTCCGTCTATAACGTGAGCTGTTCAGTATGTGTTGACAGTCCTTTCTACCGCGCCATTTTTGAAAGTTTTGCTACTTTTCTCAACAACATTGATGCCCTGAATTTAGCAGGCGCTATTGACAGATCAGTTGGAAAAAAGAGATGGGCTACTTTCTGCAGTGTGAACCGGAGTGACTTGACACAAAGCTGGCCAAACAAGATGTAGCTACAAACAAAACGGGGTTAAATGGTTCCAGTCTGCCGTGAAGCGTTCATCCATGTACAGTGAGGGGAAAAAGTATTTGATCCCCTGCTGATTTTGTACGTTTGCCCACTGACAAAGAAATTATCAGTCTATAATTTTAAATGGTAGGTTTATTTGAACAGTGAGAGACAGAATAACAAAAACAAAAATCCAGAAAAACGCATGTCAAAAATGTTATAAATTGTTTTGCATTTTAATGAGGGAAATAAGTTTCAGAAAGATTGGGAGAAAGATTTCTGGCTCCCAGGTGTCTTTTATACAGGTAACGAACTTTTGCATTTTAATGAGGGAAATAATTATTTGACCCCTCTGCAAAACATGACTAGGTACTTGGTGGCAAAACCCTTGTTGGCAATCACAGAGGTCAGACGTTTCTTGTAATTGGCCACCAGGTTTGCACACATCTCAGGAGGGATTTTGTTCCACTCCTCTTTGCAGATCTTCTCCAAGTCATTAAGGTTTCGAGGCTGATGTTTGGCAACTCGAACCTTCAGCTCCCTCCACAGATTTTCTATGGGATTAAGGTCTGGAGACTGGCTAGGCCACTCCAGGACCTTAATGTGCTTCTTCTTGAGCCACTCCTTTGTTGCCTCTGCCCTGTGTTTTGGGTCATTGTCATGCTGGAATACCCATCCACAACCCATTTTCAATGCCCTGGCTGAGGGAAGGAGGTTCTCACCCAAGATTTGACGGTACATGGCCCCGTCCATCGTCCCTTTGATGCAGTGAAGTTTTCCTGTCCCCTTAGCAGAAAAACACCCCCAAAGCATAATGTTTCCACCTCCATGTTTGATTGTGGGGATGGTGTTCTTGGGGTCATAGGCAGCATTCCTCCTCCTCCAAACACGGCGAGTTGAGTTGAAGCCAAAGAGCTCGATTTTGGTCTCATCTGACCACAACACTTTCACCCAGTTCTCCTCTGAATCATTCAGATATTAATTGGCAAACTTCAGACGGCCCTGTATATGTGCTTTCTTGAGCAGGGGGACCTTGCGGGCGCTGCAGGATTTCAGTCCTTCACGGCGTAGTGTGTTACCAATTGTTTTCTTGGTGACTATGGTCCCAGCTGCCTTGAGATCATTGACAATATCCTGCTGTGTAGTTCTGGGCTGATTCCTCGCCGTTCTCATGATCATTGCAACTCCACGAGGTGAGATCTTGCATGGAGCCCCAGGCCGAGGGAGATTGACAGTTATTTTGTGTTTCTTCCATTTGCGAATAATCGCACCAACTGTTGTCACCTTCTCACCAAGCTGCTTGGCGATGGTCTTATAGCCCATTCCAGCCTTGTGTAGGTCTACAATCTTGTCCGTGACATCCTTGGAGAGCTCTTTGGTCTTGGCCATGGTGGAGAGTTTGGAATCTGATTGATTGCTTCTGTGGACAGGTCTCTTTTATACAGTTAACAAACTGAGATTAGGAGCACTCCCTTTAAGAGTGTGCTCCTAATCTCAGCTTGTTACCTGTATAAAAGACACCTGGGAGCCAGAACTCTGATTGAGAGGGGGTCAAATACTTATTTCCCTCATTAAAATGCAAATCAATTTATAACATTTATAACATGGGTTTTTCTTGATTTTGTTGTTGTTATTCTATCTCTCACTGTTCAAATAAACCTACCATTAAAATTATAGACTGATCATGTCTTTGTCAGTGGGCAAACGTACAAAATCAGCAGGGGAGCAAATACTTTTTTCCCCTCACTGTATACTGGTAAGAGTCTAGCTACATTTTCAGATATAAGTTTCTAATTTTGTCAGAAAGTCGTTTTTATTGCAAGCTAAAGCGTACTGTTAGTTAGCTAGCAAACTTTAACTTGCTGGCTCGCTAGCTAACGTTACGTGTATGATCTGTGTAGTAATATTATTCGAATCAGAAATCCATTTGCATTGCTAGTTATAGCCTAATTTTAGCTAGCTAACATTGAACCTAGTTTGGTAGCGTTAGCTACCTGCAGATTCATCCTACAGCTATGACAATGTTTGTATTGGTAGTAGTATGAGTTGGGTTATGCCAGTTCATTGTTAGCTAGCTAGCTAGCTAGCTACCTAGCTAGCTACATGTCTAAACAAGACTCCACTTTGGCCGGATTATTACATGACCCATCAAATTAGCCAGGTGTGTCTGGGGGTGATTACAGCCATCTATTGTATTTCATGAACATGTGTACATGTCTAGACAATAGTGACCCATCCACTTAGCTAGATGTGGCTGGGTGGTGGTTATAGCATTTCCTTCACATGACCCATCAATTTAGACAAGTGTCGGGTAAGCATTATCTAATAATGATAAAATATTTATAAAATATTTTTATCTGGACACTTTCTGTTTTTGTTATTGCTACTATGCAAGTAACCACTTCACTGTACCGCTACACCTTCTGTATCAGTGCATGTGACAAATAAATTTAGATTTTATTTGATATAGCGTGTGTTTACCACTTGGCCTCACAATCCTTAAAGAGATGGGTGGGGCTAAGGCTTAAGAGGGTGTGAACGACGCTGAATGGGTGTAGACAAAGAAGAGCTCTCCAGTAGGTGTACCAAAACATACAAGGGCCATTTTCTCAAAAGTGGGGTTACAAGTTTATCATCTTTCAAAGCAGAATTACTTTCCCATTGTTCCTCAACTGCAGTGTATGATATACAATTTAATAGCCCTGAGTCTCTACTTTCATTCAATGTAAAAAACACAATTTCAAATTTAGCTACATAAGGCCGAACCGAATGTTGAAGACACAACAATTTAACTGACACAACACTGAATCCAAAACATTACACTGTTGATTTTATGTCATTTTACATTTACTGTACTTTTCCCGCATTTGCTGCTAACGAAATCTGAAAATACTCTGGATACATTCAGTAACATGATGAGAATATTCCTGGAAAATGTGGCGTAGGTGCAACATAAGACAAAAAATGACAAGGGTTTGAGTGAGAGGACTGACGGGTGTCTCTAAGTGGACACACGCCTATCCAAAGTGTGCACAGTTCCTAAGTAAATTCAATGCATTTTTATGACTTAAAGAAGAGTCTTCAACTATAAGGTGTTTTTTTTAGCTCTCCTAGCTATGCGGTTGAAGACCTAGAGAAAGCACACTTGTTGTTTTGTTTGGAACACAACCCTGAATCCCCGCCATCACACAATTATCAAATAAAATAAAATGTTATTGGTCGCATACACATATTTAGCAGATGTTATTTGCGGGTGTAGCGAAATGCTTGTGTTCCTAGCTCCAACAGTGCAGGAATATTTAACCATTCACGACAATATACACAAATCTAAAATGGATTAAATTGTTTTTCCCTCACACACAATACCCCATAATGATAAAGTAAAAACAGGTTTTTAGAAATGTTAGCAAATTTATATAAAAAATGAAATAAAATATCAAATTTACATAAGTATTCAGACCCTTTACTCTGAGACTCAAAATTGAGCTCAGGTGCATCCTGTTACTATTGATCCTCCTTGAGATGTTTGTACAACTTGATTGGAGTCCACCTGTAGTAAATTAAATTGATTTGACATGATTTTGAAAGGCACACACACCTGTCCAGATAAGGTCCCACAGTTGACAGTGCATGTCAGAGCAAAAACCAAGTCATGAGGTCGAAGGAATTATCCGTAGAGCTCCGAGACAGGATTGTGATGGGATGTATAGGCATTATGGACAGTATGTGGATAGAATATTTAGTATAAACAGTGCATTCAGAAAGTATTCAGATCCCTTGACTTTTTCCACATGTTGTTACATTACAGCCTTATTCTTAAATGGATTAAATTGTTTTTTCCCCCTCATCAATCTACACACAACACCCCATAATGACAAAGCAAAAACAGGTTTTTAGAAATCTTTGCAAATGTATATATACAAATACAGTGGGGAAAAAAAGTATTTAGTCAGCCACCAATTGTGCAAGTTCTCCCACTTAAAAAGATGAGAGAGGCCTGTAATTTTCATCATAGGTACACGTCAACTATGACAGACAAATTGAGGGAAAAAAATCCAGAAAATCACATTGTAGGATTTTTTATGAATTTATTTGCAAATTATGGTGGAAAATAAGTATTTGGTCAATAACAAAAGTTTCTCAATACTTTGTTATATACCCTTTGTTGGCAATGACACAGGTCAAACATTTTCTGTAAGTCTTCACAAGGTTTTCACACACACTGTTGCTGGTATTTTGGCCCATTCCTCCATGCAGATCTCCTCTAGAGTAGTGATGTTTTGGGGCTGTTGCTGGGCAACACGGACTTTCAACTCCCTCCAAAGATTTCCTATGGGATTGAGATCTGGAGACTGGCTAGGCCACTCCAGGACCTTGAAATGCTTCTTACGAAGCCAATCCTTCGTTGCCCGGGCGGTGTGTTTGGGATCATTGTCATGCTGAAAGACCCAGCCACGTTTCATCTTCAATGCCCTTGCTGATGGAAGGAGGTTTTCACTCAAAATCTCACGATACATGGCCCCATTCATTCTTTCCTTTACACGGATCAGTCGTCCTGGTCCCTTTGCAGAAAAACAGCCCCAAAGCATGATGTTTCCACCCCCATGCTTCACAGTAGGTATGGTGTTCTTTGGATGCAACTCAGCATTCTTTGTCCTCCAAACACGACGAGTTGAGTTTTTACCAAAAAAGTTCTATTTTGGTTTCATCTGACCATATGACATTCTCCCAATCCTCTTCTGGATCATCCACATGCACTCTAGCAAACTTCAGACGGGCCTGGACATGTACTGGCTGAAGCAGGGGGACACGTCTTGCACTGCAGGATTTGAGTCCCTGGCGGCGTAGTGTGTTACTGATGGTAGGCTTTGTTACTTTGGTCCCAGCTCTCTGCAGGTCATTCACTAGGTCCCCCCATGTGGTTCTGGGATTTTTGCTCACCGTTCTTGTGATCATTTTGACCCCACGGGGTGAGATCTTGCGTGGAGCCCCAGATCGAGGGAGATTATCAGTGGTCTTGTATGTCTTCCATTTCCTAATAATTGCTCCCACAGTTGATTTCTTCAAACCAAGCTGCTTACCTATTACAGATTCAGTCTTCCCAGCCTGGTGCAGGTCTACAATTTTGTTTCTGGTGTCCTTTGACAGCTCTTTGGTCTTGGCCATAGTGGAGTTTGGAGTGTGACTGTTTGAGGTTGTGGACAGGTGTCTTTTATACTGATAACAAGTTCAAACAGGTGCCATTAATAAAGGTAACGAGTGGAGGACAGAGGAGCCTCTTAAAGAAGAAGTTACAGGTCTGTGAGAGCCAGAAATCTTGCTTGTTTGTAGGTGACCAAATACTTATTTTCCACCATAATTTGCAAATAAATTCATAAAAAATCCTACAATGTGATTTTCTGGAATTTTTTTTCTCAATTTGTCTGTCATAGTTGACGTGTACCTATGATGAAAATTACAGGCCTCTCTCATGTTTTTAAGTGGGAGAACTTGCACAATTGGTGGCTGACTAAATACTTTTTTTCCCCACTGTATATATATAAAAAACTGAAATATCACATTTACATAAGTATTCAGAACCCTTTACTACTTCATCAAGTATCTCTCTGTACTTCCTCCGTTCATCTTTCCTTCGATCCTGACTAGTCTCCCAATCCCTGCCGCTGAAAAACATCCCCACAACATGATGCTGCCACCACCATGCTTCACCGTAGGGATGGTACCAGATTTCCTCCTGACGTGACACTTGGCATTCAGGCCAAAGATTTAAATCTTGGTTTCATCAGACAAGAGAATCTTGTTTCTCATGATCTGAGAGTGCTTTAGGTGCCTTTTGGCAAACTCCAAGTGGGTTGTCATTTGCCTTTTACTGAGGAGTGGCTTCCGTCTGGCCACTCTACCATAAAGGCCTGATTGGTGGAGTGCTGCAGAGATGGTTGTCCTTCTGGAAGGTTCTCCCATCTCCACAGAGGAACTCACTTCCCTGACCAAGGCCCTTCTCCCCTGATTGCTCAGTTTGGCCGGGCAGCCAGCTCTAGGAAGAGTCTTGGTGGTTCCGAACTTCTTCCATTTAAGAATGATGGAGGCCACTGTGTTCTTGGGGACCTTCAATGCTCCAGAACATTTTTGGTACCGTTCCCCAGATCTGTGCCTTGACACAATCCTGTCTTGGCGCTCTACGGACAATTCCTTCGACCTCATGGCTTGGTTTTTGCTCTGTAATGCATTGTCAACTGTGGGACCTTATATAGACAGGTGTGTGCATTTCCAAATCATGTCCAATCAATTGAATTAACGACAGGTGGACTCTAATGAAGTTGTAGAAACATCTCGAGGATGATCAATGGAAACAGGATGCACCTGAGCTCAATTTCGAGTCTCATAGCAAAGGGGCTGAATACTTATGTAAAGTATTCTAAAAACCTGTTTTTGCTTTGTCACTATGGGGTATTGTGTGTAGATTAATGAGGGAAAAAATGATTTAATCAATTTTAGAATAAGGCTGTAACATAACAAAATGTGGAAAAAGTCAAAGGATGAATACTTTCCAAATGCACTGTATGTAGAGTAAGTAGGATATAATAGTATATATACAGCAATAGCTGAATAGGATGGCATTGATTAGAATACAGTATATACAGTGGGGGAAAAAAGTATTTAGTCAGCCACCAATTGTGCAAGTTCTCCCACTTAAAAAGATGAGAGAGGCCTGTAATTTTCATCATAGGTACACGTCAACTATGACAGACAAAAATAGAAAAAAAAATCCAGAAAATCACATTGTAGGATTTTTTATGAATTTATTTGCAAATTATGGTGGAAAATAAGTATTTGGTCAATAACAAAAGTTTCTCAATACTTTGTTATATACCCTTTGTTGGCAATGACACAGGTCAAAAGTTTTCTGTAAGTCTTCACAAGGTTTTCACACACTGTTGCTGGTATATTGGCCCATTCCTCCATGCAGATCTCCTCTAGAGCAGTGATGTTTTGGGGCTATCGCTGGGCAACACGGACTTTCAACTCCCTCCAAAGATTTTCTATGGGGTTGAGATCTGGAGACTGGCTAGGCCACTCCAGGACCTTGAAATGCTTCTTACGAAGCCACTCCTTCGTTGCCCGGGCGGTGTGTTTGGGATCATTGTCATGCTGAAAGACCCAGCCACGTTTCATCTTCAATGCCCTTGCTGATAGAAGGAGGTTTTCACTCAAAATCTCACGATACATGGCCCCATTCATTCTTTCCTTTACACGGATCAGTCGTCCTGGTCCCTTTGCAGAAAAACAGCCTCAAAGCATAATGTTTCCACCCCCATGCTTCACAGTAGGTATGGTGTTCTTTGGATGCAACTCAGCATTCTTTGTCCTCCAAACACGACGAGTTGAGTTTTTACCAAAAAGTTCTATTTTGGTTTCATCTGACCATATGACATTCTCCCAATCCTCTTCTGGATCATCCAAATGCACTCTAGCAAACTTCAGACTGGCCTGGACATGTACTGGCTTAAGCAGGGGGACACGTCTGGCACTGCAGGATTTGAGTCCCTGGCGGCGTAGTGTGTTACTGATGGTAGGCTTTGTTACTTTGGTCCCAGCTCTCTGCAGGTCATTCACTAGGTCCTCCCGTGTGGTTCTGGGATTTTTGCTCACCGTTCTTGTGATCATTTTGACCCCACGGGGTGAGATCTTGCGTGGAGCCCCAGATCGAGGGAGATTATCAGTGGTCTTGTATGTCTTCCATTTCCTAATAATTGCTCCCACAGTTGATTTCTTCAAACCAAGCTGCTTACCTATTGCAGATTCAGTCTTCCCAGCCTGGTGCAGGACTACAATTTTGTTTCTGGTGTCCTTTGACAGCTCTTTGGTCTTGGCCATAGTGGAGTTTGGAGTGTGACTGTTTGAGGTTGTGGACAGGTGTCTTTTATACTGATAACAAGTTCAAACAGGTGCCATTAATACAGGTAACGAGTGGAGGACAGAGGAGCCTCTTAAAGAAGAAGTTACAGGTCTGTGAGAGCCAGAAATCTTGCTTGTTTGTAGGTGACCAAATACTTATTTTCCACTATAATTTGCAAATAAATTCATTAAAAATCCTACATTGTGATTTTCTGGGAAAAGAAATTCTCAATTTGTCTGTCATAGTTGACGTGTACCTATGATGAAAATTACAGGCCTCTCTCATCTTTTTAAGTGGGAGAACTTGCACAATTGGTGGCTGACTAAATACTTTTTTCCCCCACTGTACATATGAAATGAGTAAAACAGTATGTCAATATTATTAAAGTGACCAGAGTTCCATTATTAAAGTGACCAGTGATTCCATGTCTATGTACAGTCGTGGTCAAAGGTTTTGAGAATGACACAAATACTAATTTTCACAAAGTCTGCTGCCTCAGTTTTGATGATGGCAATTTGCATATAGTCCAGAATGTCATGAAGAGTGATTAGATGAATTGCAATTAATTGCAAAGTCCCTATCTGCCATGAAAATGAACTTAATCCCAAAAAGACATTTCCACTGCATTTCAGCCCTGCCACAAAAGGACCAGCTGCCATCATGTCAGTGATTCTCTCGTTAACACAGGTGAGAGTGTTGACAAGGACAAGGCTGGAGATCTGATTGAGTTAGAATAACAGACTGAAATCATTGTTCTTCCTCTGTTAACCATGGTTACCTGCAAGGAAACACGTGCCGTCATCATTGCTTTGCACAAAAAGGGCTTCACAGGCAAGGATATTGCTGCTAGTAAGATTGCACCTAAATCAACCATTTATCGGATCATCAAGAACTTCAAGGAGAGAGGTTCAATTGTTGTGAAGAAGGCGTCAGGGCGCCCAAGAAAGTCCAGCAAGCGCCAGGACCGTCTCCTAAAGTTGACTTAGCTGCGGGATCGAGGCACCACCAGTGCAGAGCTTGCTCAGGAATGGCAGCAGGCAGGTGTGAGTGCATCTGCACGCACAGTGAGGCGAAGACTTTTGGAGGATGGCCTGGTGTCAAGAAGGGCAGCAAAGAAGCCACTTCTCTCCAGGAAAAACATCAGGGACAGACTGATATTCTACAAAAGGTACAGGGATTGGACTGCTGAGGACTGGGGTAAAGTCATTTTCTCTGATGAATCCCCTTTCCGATTGTTTGGGGCATCCGGAAAACACCTTGTCCAGAGAAGACAAGGTGAGCGCTACCATTAGTCCTGTGTCATGCCAACAGTAAAGCATCCTGAGACCATTCATGTGTGGGGTTGCTTCTCAGCCAAGGGAGTGGGCTCACTCACAATTTTGCCTAAGAACACAGCCATGAATAAAGAATGGTATCAACACATCCTTCGAGAGCAACTTCTCCCAACCATCCAAGAACAGTTTGGTGACGAACAATGCCTTTTCCAGCATGATGGAGCACTTTGCCATAAGGCAAAAGTGATAACTAAGTGGCTCGGGGAACAAAACATCAACATTTTGGGTCCATGCCCAGGAAACTCCCCAGACCTTAACCCCATTGAGAACTTGTGGTCGTTCCTCAAGAGGCGGGTGGACAAACAAAAACTCACAAATTCTGACAAACTCCAAGCATTGATTATGCAAGAATGGGCTGCCATCAGTCAGGATGTGGCCCAGAAGTTTAATTGACAGCATGTCAGGGCAGATTGCAGAGGTCTTGAAAAAGAAGGGTCAACACTACAAATATTGACTCTTTGCATAAACTTAATGTAATTGTCAATAAAAGCCGTTGACACTTATGGAATGCTTGTAGTTATACTTCAGTATACCATAGTAACATCTGACAAAAATATCTCATCACTTTGTCATTCTCAAAACTTTTGACCACGACTGTACATAGGGCAGCAGCCTCTAAGGTGCAGGGTTGAGTAACCCGGTGGTAGCCGGCTAGTGACAGTGACTAAGTTCAGGGCAGGGTACTGGGTGGGATCTGGCTAGTGTTGGCTAACTAACAGTCTGATGGCCTTGAGATAGAAGCTGTTTTTCAGCTTCTCGGTCCGAGGTTTGATGCACCTGAACTGACCTTGTCTTCTGGATGAGAGCGGGGTGAACAGGCCATGGCTCGGGTAGTTGATGTCCTTGATGATCTTTTTGGCCTTCCTGTGACATAGGTGCTGTAAGTGTCCTGGAGGGCAGGCAGTGTGCCCCTGGTGATGTGTTGGGCAGACCGCACAACCCTCTGGAGAGCGCTGCGGTAGCGGGTGGTGCTGTCACTTTAATAATGGAACTCTGGTCACTTTAATAATATTGACATACTGTTTTACTCATTTCATATGTATATACTGTATTCTAATCAATGCCATCCTATTCAGCTATTGCTGTATATATACTATTATATCCTACTTATTCTACATACAGTGCATTTGGAAAGTATTCATCCTTTGACTTTTTCCACATTTTGTTATGTTACAGCCTTATTCCAAGTGGTGATACAGCCCAACAGGAAGCTCTCAATGGTGCATCTGTAAACGTTTGTGAGCGTCTTAGGGGCCAAGACACATTTCTTCAGCCTCCTGAGGTTGAAGAGGCGCTGTTGCGCCTTCTTCACCACACTGTCTGTGTGGATGAACCATTTCAGATTGTCAGTGATGTGTACGCCGAGGAACTTGAAGCTTTTTACCTCCTCCACTGCGGCCCCGTCGACGTGGATGGGGATGTGCTACCTCTGCTGTCTCCTGTCCACGATCAGCTCCTTTGTTTTTTTTACGTTGAGGGAGAGGTTATGTTCCTGGCAGCACTCCGCCAGGGCCCTCACCTCCTCCCTGTAGGCTGTCTCGTCATTGTTGGTAATCTGGAGTCCCTGCCACATACTTCTCGTGTCTGAGCCGTTGAATTGCGACTCCACTTTGTCTCTGTACTAACGTTTTGCCTGTTTGCCTTATGGAGGGCATAACTGCACTGTTTGTATTAAACCATATTCCCAGTCACCTTGCCGTGGTGAAATGCGGTGGTTTGCGCTTTCAGGATTTGTGCGAATGCTGTTATCTATCCACAGTTTTTGGTTTGGGTAGGTTTTAATAGTCACAGTGGGAACAACAGTCCCTATACACTTACTGATGAACTCAGTCACCGTGTCAGTGTATACGTCAATGTTATTCTCAGAGGCAACACAGAACATATCCCAGTCTGCATGATCAAAACAATCTTGAAGCATGGATTCCGATTGGTCAGACCAGTGTTTAATAGACCTTAGCACAGGAATTTCCTGTTTGAGTTTCTGCCTATAGGAAGAGAGGAGCAGAATGGAGTCGTGATCTGATTTGCCAAAGGGAGGGCGGGGGAATGCCTTGTAGCCATCCCAGAAGGGAGAGTAACAATGGTTGAGAGTTTATGAAGTGCGAGTACTACAGGTAATATTTTGCTAGAACTACGTTAGCGGTTTCCTCAGATTTGCTTTGTTAAAGTCCCCATCTACAATAAATGCGGCCTCTGGATATGTGGTTTCCAGTTTGCACAAAGTCCAGTGTAGTTCTTTGAGGGCCGTCATGGTATCGGCTTGAGGGAAAATATACACGGCTGTGACTATAACCGAAGAGATTTATCTTGGGAGGTCATACGGTCGGCATTCGATTGTGAGGTATTCTAGGTGGGGTGAACAAAAGGACTTGAGTTCCTGTACATTATTACAATCACACCATGAGTAGTTAATTATGAAACATGCACCTCCACCTTTCTTCTTCCCAGAGAGTTATTTATTCCTGTCTGCGCGATGTACTGGGAACCCAACTGGCTGTATGGACGGGGACAGTATATATCCGGAAAGAGCCATGATTTTGTGAAACACAGTATGTTACAATGACTGGCAGGTGCGGCAGGTACCCGGCCGGTGACAGGCAGGTGCGGCAGTTGACCGGGGGGGTCTCGAGTGGAGCATAGGAGGGCCTCAAGCAGATATATATATTTTTATTATTACAATTTTTTTATTATTATGCCCAACTCTTGAGGCCCGTTGATGATGTGAGGCCTGAGGCATTTGCCTACGTCTGCCTAATGGTATGTCTGGCACTGCTGACAGGTAGGCGTATGAATGATCATGCGATATCCTGCATTGTTTTACACAGGAGAGGGAATTGTTCTCTGAAACGTTAGAGCTTGAACAAAACGTTTCAGAACTCACAGTCGCTTCAGTGAGGCAAGTTGAGGAAGTGTAATGACAGTCACTCTGTCGCTGGAACTTTGGGAAATCCATTGTGTTGGTTTCATAAAGGCAATGGCTGGACAAGGGAACACCAACAACAAACGGTGCTTAAGAATTGAACCAGAACAACTGCATTTGGTCAGCAGTCAGATGTCAATTTCCATGACTTTATATTACTGACAAAAGCTATGGGAGCATTTGATTGAGCCTGCCTGGAGTGCCAGGTGTGTGGAGTTTGACCTTTTAGGACTATTCCATTGGTTCCATTGCAACAAGCAAGCTCAATCAAGCACAGCTAAAGTATCTGAATGAAAACAAGTACTATTTTAACACGTCTGGTTGGTTTCCCATGGGTGTTTCAATGAACCCTAGCAGCACAGCTTTGAACATGTGAAGACGAGTGATGAAACGTATTGGCACAAAGGCCAAGTGCGACTGGGCAAACACTGAGAGCTACGAATAGCAATGAGGCTGAGCGAACCCAGCAAGCTGTTTGATGTCACACCCTTAGAAATGCAAATAGCCAATGGCGTTCTCCCATTTTCTGTCATGGAAATATTCTATTCAAATAATAAGCACATTTAGCATTCCATTGAAGTGAGCCTTTTATCTCTGCAAATGAAAATGTCTGTGTCATCGGAATTAACTGGAGACGATACACGTAATCTGCTATATTTGCGCAGTAATGGGAAATGTTCAGTTAACTTAATCAACAAGTGAAATAATGTAATAGCATATAGTATGTATGCACAGGTAGTGGCTTCAAGAACCATATTCCATGTTTTATTCTTGGGTACATTGCATTGATTAGTTCAGCGCAACTTGACTCACCACATGCACATGTAGGATCTTAATTTAATCACTCTTTCGTTGCTGAGAATTTTCCTGCACAAGCAGGAAATGCAAACTTGTAGTGTATTCAAGGTTTAAAAAGGCTTCTAAAGTTTGTAATTTCCACTTTAAAATGTCAGACTGCCCTAACGAAAAATGTATCAAGCCCTACAAAAAACATACATTAATTATAATCCACATAATCATTCACATTTCCTTTTGCTGTAGGATTATTTTCCTGCTGTAGAAAACTGGTTCAAATAAAGATCCTACATCTGTACTTACTTGCACTAACATTTTGTTATTAAAAATAGTAAATAAAAATCATAAACATATTTCTTCTTCCTCGTCATTTCTCAGGGACCTTCTTCATTAGTCTAGCAACCTCTCCTCCAGGTGCAGTGGGTGAAAGTAGTTGACATGTTTGACGGACAGGTTACAGGTCAGGTGGTGCCCCTACACAACTCTTGACAGACAAGTCACATTTCACGTGGTGTCCCTACACAACCCTAGATATGATTGGTTGTTTGACGGACAGGTCACAGGTAAGGTGGTCTCCTATAGGTGCTGGATCCAGCCCCGACCCAGCATGCCAAGCTGATTAGGGCAGCCCAAGAGGCTCCAAAATCCCAGCACAGCACCCGAGATAAGCTGTTGCGAGTGACTCCCTCGCTGTCCATTTAGGCGGTGAGGTGTTGAGAAGATTTGTGTTGATGGCCTGAGTTGTGATAGCTTGTTTACCTAAACTCCTGTAGCAATTGTCATACAATGGTATCACAAACAGATCTGGGACCAGGCTAGAGTTGTGGTGTCTGTAGTACCCAAGCCCCCTGTACTTATTGATTTTGAGTAACAGGTCATCTATGAGTGGAGAAGAACATGGGTTTATTTGTTTACTTTGGTGAGAATGTTGGTTGAGATATGTACATGAGTGTCACGGATTCTGCCGAGGCTGCTCCTCCTCCTTGTACGAGCAGGCGTCGGCGGTCGCCGTCCCCGGAGTACTAGCTGCCACCGATCTTTGTTCTGTGTGTGATTGCTTCTGTCTGTCACACCTGTGTCCAATTGTTTATTGATCACCTGTCCTATAAGTTCTGTCTGTTTGCTTAGTAGGATTGTGTGTTGTTGTTCGCCTGTCGTAGTGCTGCGTGTTTCGTTTCTTGTTTTCTGTTTTAGTGTTTTACGCTTTTTGCGTAATGCTCGCCTCTGTGTTTTTCGAGGCAGGTTGTTTACCGTTTCCTTGTTGGATTATTTGAGTAAACTCTGTTGGACTGAGCCTCGGTGTCCTGCGCCTGACTTCCACCCTACATACACCTCACCTCTTGACAGAACAACACACCATCATGGAGTCAGCAGGAGCAGTGGCGGCACCCAGGTTGCTGGAGGAGCAGTTACATTATCAAGACATCTTGTTCCAGCAACTTGAGGCCGCCCTTGACGAGGTGTCCAACAAGATGAGTCGCTTGGTGACGAGGGAAGTGCCCACGCCATCACCCACGATCCCATCACCAACGACCAGTCCTCCTCTCTCAGCACCGGAACCCAGTGGCATTCGGCTCTCGCTCCCGAGGGCATATGACGGTTCTGCAGCCGGGTGTCAGGGTTTCCTCCTGCAGATAGAACTATACCTGGCTACTATACACCCAGCGCCCTCGGGATACGAGAGCGTCGCCGCCCTCATCTCCTGTCTATCCGGTAAGGCGTTGGAATGGGCCAACGCCGAATGGAGGAGAATAGACGCAGCTACCATCACCTACGCTGAGTTCTCCCGCCGCTTCCGGGCAGTCTTCGATCACCCACCTGAAGGGAAGGCGGCGGGGGAGCGTCTGTTCTACCTCCGACAGGAGAAGAGGAGCGCACAGGAGTTCGCACTGGAGTTCCGGACGTTAGCTGCGGATGCGGGATGGAATGAGAGGGCCCTCATCGACCAGTATCGGTGTAGCCTGCGAGAGGACGTTCGTCGTGAGCTGGCCTGCAGGGACACCAACCTATGCTTCGACCAGCTGGTGGACATCTCCATCAGGCTTGACACCCTGCTGGCCGCCCGCGGGACGTCCCGAGTGGGGGTCGTCCATTCCATCCTCCAGCACCTCTGAGCCAATTCCTATGGAGCTCGGGGTGCTGGCGCTAGAGAGAGGAGGAGGGAGAACCCGAGGAGGGCCAATCCCTGCACCAACTGTGGCCGTGGAGGACACACCGCGGCCAGGTGCTGGGGAGGGTCTTCTGAGAGAGGGGACAACAGGTCACGCACTGGGGAGTCATTTCAGGTGAGTAGGCGCCCCACTTACCCAGAGCTCTCTGTTGGTCACATGAGCATTCCTGTGCGTTTTCCACAGGTGGCACCTCATTCCCAGCATAAGGCGCTAGTAGATTCAGGCGCAGCTGGGAACTTTATTGATCGGGCATTTTGTGCTAGGTTAGGAATTCCCCTTCGGCCGGTAGAAGTTCCATTCCCTGTCCATGCGTTAGACAGCCGGCCGTTGGGGTCGGGTCTAATCAGGGATGTCACGGCACCGCTGACGATGACTACGCAGGGGGGTCATGAGGAAATCATTCAGTTCTATCTGATTGACTCTCCCTGCGTACCCAGTGGTGTTGGGGCTTCCCTGGTTAAGCACCCACGATCCTACCATAGCGTGGCAACAGAGGGCTCTTATGGAGTGGTCTGCCCAGTGTGTAGGGAGATGTCTAGGTGTTTCCATAGGGGCGACCTCGGTAGAGAGTCCGAACCAAGTGCCCGCACTGCGCATTCCCCCAGTATGAGGATTTAGCACTAGCGTTTAGCAAATCGAGAGCAGCACGGCTACCTCCTCATAGACAGGTGGACTGTGCGATAAATCTCCAGACCGGAGCAGCTTTTCCCAGGAGTCGTGTGTATCCCCTGTCTCAAGAGGAGACTGCGGCTATGGAGACTTACATAGCCGAGTCCTTGGCACAGGGATACATACGGCCCTCTACTTCTCCGGTTTCCTCGAGTTTCTTCTTTGTGAAGAAGAAGGACGGGGGATTGCGCCCGTGTATTGATTACCGTAGTCTCAATCAGATCACAGTAAAATACAGTTACCCACTTCCACTGATTGCGACGATGACGGAGTCATTACGCGGAGCGCGTTTCTTCACAAAGTTGGATCTCAGGAGCGCGTACAATTTGGTGCGCATTAAGGGGGGATGAATGGAAAACAGCATTTAGCACCACCTCGGGTCATTACGAGTATCTCGTCATGCCGTATGGGTTAATGAATGCTCCTTCAGTCTTCCAATCCTTTGTTGATGAGATTTTCCGGGACATGCATGGGCAGGGTGTAGTGGTGTACATTGACGACATTCTAGTGTATTCTTCTACACGAGCCGAGCATGTAGCCCAGGTGCGCCGAGTATTGAGACGACTGTTGGAGCATGACTTGTATGTCAAGGCAGAGAAATGCCTGTTCTTCCAGGAGTCCGTCTCCTTTTTGGGTTATCGGTTGTCCGCGTCTGGCGTGGAGATAGAGGTAGATCGGGTATCAGCTGTGCGTAATTGGCAAACTCCAACCACCGTAAAAGAGGTGCAGCGGTTCTTGGGTTTTGCTAATTACTACCGGAGGTTTATCCGGGGGTTTTGGACAGGTTGCAGTTCCCATTACGTCCCTGCTAAAGGGGGTCGGTGCGCTTGCGGTGGTCAGCTGAGGCGGACAGGGCATTTGTCAAGCTGAAGAACCTGTTCGCTTCGGCCCCGGTGCTGGCACATCCGGATCCCTCTTTGCCTTTCCAAGTAGAGGTGGACGCGTCCGAGACCGGTATTGGGGCAGTCCTGTCACAACGGTCCGGCACGCCACCTAAGCTCCGCCCCTGTGCGTTCTACTCCAAGAAGCTCAGCTCGGCGGAGCGCAATTATGACGTTGGGGACAGGGAGCTGTTAGCTGTAGTCCAGGCCCTAAAGGTGTGGAGGCATTGGCTTGAGGGGGCTCAACACCCTTTTCTCATTCTGACTGATCACCGCAACCTGGAGTACATCCGGGCAGCTAGGAGATTGAACCCTCGTCAGGCTAGGTGGAACATGTTCCTAACCCGGTTTGTGTTTAAGATCACATACATCCCTGGGTCCCAGAACGGTAAGGCAGACGCACTGTCCCGACAGTATGACACGGAGGAGAGGTCCATTGAGCCTACTTCCATACTGCCGAAGTCTTGTCTGGTGGCTCCGGTAGTATGGGAGGTCGATGCGGAAATCGAGCGGGCGCTGCGTACCGACCCTACTCCCCCGAGTGTCCTGTGGGGCGGACGTACGTTCCGCTCGAGGTTCGTGATCGGCTTATTTCGTGGGCTCATACATCACCCTCCTCTGGACATCCTGGTATTGGTGGGACGGTGCACTGCCTTAGCGTGAAATACTGGTGGCCAACGTTAGCCAGGGATGTGAGGGTTTATGTCTCCTCCTGCTCGGTGTGTGCCCAGTGTAAGGCACCTAGACATTTGCCCAGGGGTAAGTTACATCCTCTGCCCGTTCCACAACGACCATGGTCCCACCTATCTGTAGATTTTGTGACCGATCTACCCCCTTCCCAGGGTAATACTACCATTTTGGTCGTTGTGGATCGGTTTTCTAAGGCCTGTCGTCTCCTCCCACTGCCGGGTCTCCCTACTGCCCTACAGACCGCCGAGGCCCTCTTTACCCACGTGTTCCGGCACTATGGGGTCCCCGAGGATATTGTGTCCGACCGAGGTCCCCAGTTCACCTCCAGAGTCTGGGGGCTTTTATGGAACGCCTGGGGGTCTCGGTTAGCCTTACCTCGGGGTACCACCCAGAGAGCAATGGGCAGGTTGAACGTGTTAACCAGGATGTGGGTAGGTTTTTGAGGTCCTATTGCCGGGACCGGCCGGAGGAGTGGTCGAGGTATATCCCCTGGGCAGAGATGGCCCGGAACTCTCTCCGCCACTCCTCCACCGGATTAACACCTTTCCAGTGTATTTTAGGGTATCAGCCGGTCCTGGCACCGTGGCACGAGAGCCAGACCGAGGCCCCTGCGGTGGACGAGTGGATTCGGCGCTCAGAAGAGACGTGGGACGCTGCCCATGTCCATCTGCAGCGTGCCATCCGTCAACAGAAGGCGAGCGCCGATCGCCACCGCAGTGAGGGGCCCGGTGTACGCACCGGGAGATCGAGTCTGGCTCTCGACTCGAAACCTGCCCCTCCGCCTGCCCTGCCGGAAGCTGGGTCGGCGGTTTGTGGGGGCCCTTCAAAGTCCTGAGAAGATTGAACGAGGTGTGTTACAGATTACAACTGCCTATTGAGTACAAAAATATTAACCCCTCGTTCCATGTGTCTCTTCTCAGGCCGGTGGTAGCTGGTCCACTCCAAGAGGAGGAGATAGGAGAGACCCCTCCACCCCCCTTTGGACATCGAGGGGGCACCGGCGTACAGGGTCCGGACTATATTGGACTCGAGGCGCCGGAGGAGTGGTCTCCAGTATCTCGTGGAGTGGGAGGGTGCGGTCCGGAGGAACGGTCCTGGGTGCCCAGGAGGGACATCCTCGATCCATCCCTCCTGACTGAGTTCCACCGTGGGCATCCCACGCGCCCGGGTCCGCGTCCTCCTGGCCGTCCCCCGAGGCCGGGGTCGGTGCACGGCTGGAGCCGCGCGTCAAGGGGGGGGTACTGTCACGGATTCTGCCGAGGCTGCTCCTCCTCCTTGTACGAGCAGGCGTCGGCGGTCGCCGTCCCCGGAGTACTAGCTGCCACCGATCTTTGTTCTGTGTGTGATTGCTTCTGTCTGTCACACCTGTGTCCAATTGTTTATTGATCACCTGTCCTATAAGTTCTGTCTGTTTGCTTAGTAGGATTGTGTGTTGTTGTTCGCCTGTCGTAGTGCTGCGTGTTTCGTTTCTTGTTTTCTGTTTTAGTGTTTTACGCTTTTTGCGTAATGCTCGCCTCTGTGTTTTTCGAGGCAGGTTGTTTACCGTTTCCTTGTTGGATTATTTGAGTAAACTCTGTTGGACTGAGCCTCGGTGTCCTGCGCCTGACTTCCACCCTACATACACCTCACCTCTTGACAATGAGTTTTGTGTTTCGATGTTGAATACTGTATATTGTTACAAGCATTGTGTCTTAAAGATTTCAAAGTGTTTCTCTCAAAAAAGCAGTTTACCATCTACCAGCTGCACTGGCCCCAATATTCAAAACCAGTCTAAGACAATTTTTCAAAATGGAGACCAGAGAGATAGGCAAATGGGCCCTACCCCGCCTAAAAAGTAAACTTTTGACGTTGATACTGCAGCTACAGTGTCTCATCCTGCCCAGTGAAGCGCAGACCTGGGTTCAAATAACATTTGAATATCGTTCAAATACTTAGTGTTTGCTTGAGCCTGCCTAGGAGTGCCAGGTGGGTGGGACTTGCAGTTTTCAGACTAATCAATTGGTTCCATTGCACTAGTTAAGCTCAATCAATCACATCCAAAGTATCTGAGAGATCTTGAGTACTATTTGAACCCAGGTCTGGTCCAGCGTCAAACTGGGTCAAACTGTCTGCAGGGTGTGTCAATCTGTCTGCAGGGTGTTGGCAGTTACTAATTTACGTCACATGGCTGGCGCTCTCTGGATCAATTCCTATTTTGGCCTCTCATGGAGAGAAGAGCATTGATTCCTGCCCTCCTGTGGTGTGTGTGTGTGTGTGTGTGTGTGAGACCTCATTTGACCACATCTATTTAACTATAGACCTAGGCTTTCAAAATGTTTGATTGACTGTTGCTATAGAAGCCTGTCAGTGTGTTGTTGTACATGTCGTGGGAGACCACAAGGTGCTGTACTAAGCCCCTCTCTAATTAGGCCTCTCGTTAGTGTGGTGGCTAATGGCTCTTTGCTCCTGTATAGAGGACTAGAGGAATGAAATAGCCCATAGTGGATTTAATCAGATTAGCATCAGAACCCAAAATAGGATCAGGAGTACACACACTTACTCACAAGTATGGACATGTACAGTATGTACATTGTGCACTCCTCACCGTATGTATTTGAACAGTGAAGCTAAATTTTTCTTTTAGCTCTATATTCCAGTATTTGGGAGAGTATTTTCATACATATCTGATTTACCATTTAAAAATTAAAACACTTTATGTAACTAGTCCCCCCATTGAAGAAGTCATAAGTATTTTGACAAATTAACATATAGTATATTAAAGTTTAGTATTTGATCCCTTATCCCTTGCATGCAATGACTAGATCAAGTTTGCGACTCTACAAACTTGTTGGATGCATTTGCAGTTTGTTTTGGGTTATATTTTGTTCAGTAGTAACTGAACGGCAAGAGAATATGTGAGCATGTTTCTAAGTTTCTAAACTTAGTTGGGAAATTAATCATTTTTTTATTAATACTGATAATGCCATGATTAAGAAAACTCATGAATGGATCATGAATAATAATGAGTGATAAAGTTACACAGGCAACAACAAAAGATACTGGACCTCTAGTTGGTGGAGCATGGTGTTTCCCGGGACTACCCATACGTGAAATGTATGCACGCATGACTGTAAGTCGCTTGGATAAAAGCGTCTGCTAAATGGCATATATTATTATTATATTATGCTAACCTCTTACCATTACAAATAACAAGGATGGTTATTCTATTGTCACTTACAATAAGTGACTTCAAAATGACACAAGACATTATTCACCATTCAGTTACTATTGGGCAATACATGACTAAAAACACACCCAAGACTAACTGCAAATGCATCCAATTAGTTTATTGAGTCACAACCTTGATGTAGTCATTGCTTGCAAAGGAATATACAGCTGTGGAAAAAATTAAGAATCAGCATCTCTACATGTATGACAGCCATTCCATTCCAGTGTCTGTTGAATTCCAACACAGGCACACCTTATTCTACTGAATTAGGAACTGATTAGGTGATCACCTGAACCAAATCTTATTTAACAAGGTAAAGTATAAAAAACACTGCTGTGGTCATCACTATCCTCAGTGCTAATAGTACCTCAAACGTAATATTAATCAAAAAATAACTATTGACCATGCCAAAAGAGTTGAAAAAGAAAGTTTTGAGTGAGGAAAAGAAGGGTTCAATTCTGGCTTTACTGGCAGAGGGATACAGTGAGCGTCAGGTTGCTTCCATCCTTAAAATTTCAAAGACGTCGGTTCATAAGAACAAGGTCAAGTAGCAGACATTGGGGACAACAAAGCTACAGACCGGCAGAGGGTGAAAACGACTCTCTACTGACCGGGATGACCGCCAACTCATTCGAATGTCACTCAACAACCGTAGGATGACATCAAGTGACCTACAAAAAGAATGGCAAATGGCAGCTGGGGTGAAGTGCACGGCGAGGACGGTTCGAAACAGGCTCATAGGGGCAGGGCTGAAGTCGTGCAAAGCTAGAAAAAAGCCCTTCATCAATGAGAAGCAAAGAAGAGCCAGGCTGAGGTTTGCAAAAGACCATAAGGATTGGACCGTAGAGGACTGGAGTAAGGTCATCTTACATTCACGTTTACATTTACGTCATTTAGCAGACGCTCTTATCTCTGATAATCTCCAGACCTGAACCCCATTGAAAACTTCTGGAATATGATCAAGAGGAAGATGGATGGTCACAAGCCATCAAACAAAGCCGAGCTGCTTGAATTTTTGTGCCAGGAGTGGCATAAAGTCACCCAACATCAATGTGAAAGACTGGTGGAGAGCATGCCAAGACGCATTAAAGCTGTGATTGAAAATCAGGGTTATTCCACCAAATATTGATTTCTGAACTCTTCCTAAGTAAAAACATTAGTATTGTGTTGTTTAAAAATGAACATGAACTTATTTTCTTTGCATTATTCGAGGTCTGACAACACTGCATATTTTTTGTTATTTTGACCAGTTGTCATTTTCTACAAATAAATGCTCTAAATTACAATATTTTTATTTGGAATTTGTGAGAAATGTTGTCAGTAGTTTATAGAATAAAACAAAAATGTTATTTTTACCCAAATACATACCTATAAATAGTAAAACCAGAGAAACCGATACTTTTGCAGTGGTATCTTACTTTTTTTCCAGAGCTGTAGGACCAAGTACTATACATTTACATTTTAGTCATTTAGCAGACGCTCTTATCCAGAGCGACTTACAGTTAGTGAATACATCTTTTTTTTTTTATACTGGCCCCCCGTGGGAATCGAACCCACAACCCTGGCGTTGCAAACGCCATGCTCTATCAACTGAGCTACATCCCTGCCGGCCATTCCCTCCCCTACCCTGGACGACGCTGGGCCAATTGTGCGCCGCCCATGAGTCTCCCGGTCGCGGCCGGCTGCGACAGAGCCTGGATTCGAACCAGGATCTCTAGTGGCACAGTTAGCACTGCGATGCAGTGCCTTAGACCACTGCATCCACTTGACTACTTTAATACATTATAAGTGAATTGGTCCAAATACTTTGGATTTCTTCTAACAGGGGGACTAGATATTTAAAGGTCCAATGCAGCTGTTTTTATCTCAATATCAAATCATTTCTGGGTAACAATTAAGTACCTTACTGTGATTGTTTTCAACTAAAGTGGTCAAAAAGAAACAAAAGTAGCTTCTTAGCAAAGAGCAATTTCTCAAGCAAGAATTTTGCTAGGACTGTCTGGGAGTGGTCTGAGTGGGGAGGGAAAAACTAGCTGTTATTGGCAGAGAGGTTTGGACCTCTCTTTTTTATTGGTCTATGAACTAATTTACCGCCTAGTGACGTCATCAGGCAGGTCAAAACTCCATCCCACCAAAACAGGCTGAAATTTCAGGCTGTCTTTTCAAACAGCTCTTACACTAAAAGGGCATTATCATAATTTTCACAATTTCACATTTTTATTCCAACCTCATATTGTGGAAATATATATAAAATACAGAAAATCACGTTTTTTATTACACTGGGCCTTTTTAATGTGCTTTCATTTCTAAATGATAAAACAGATATACACTGAGTATCCAAAACATTAAGAACTCTCTTTCCATGACAGACTCATCAGGTGAATCCAGGTGAAAACTATGATCCCTTATTGATGTCACTTGTTAAATCCACTTCAATCAGTGTAGATGAAGGGGAGGAGACAGGTTAAAGAAGGATTTTTAAGTCTTGAGACGAGTGAGACATGGATTGTGTATATTCGACACCTTGTAAAGTATATGCCCCGATAAATTGAGTGCCAAGATGACATATGGAATTGTTTTAAGATGGTCATACTATGGATGATTTAGCTATTTGACTTTGAATTTTAGGAATCCCTTAGGTCAAAAAAAAAGAAGATACATTTTATGGGGGGGATACAATATTGATTTTGTCCTTTAAAGGCCATAGAAATGCATTGAATAACATTCATAAAGGACAGAAAGGGACAGTCAAAAAAAATATGTTAAGAAACAAGGTTTGAAGTGTCAGGAAATATTTAGTTTTTTTTGTACACATATTTACCCCCTTTAAAAAAATAGTAAAAATAAAGAAAACCCCTTGAATGAGTAGGTGTGTCCAAACGTTTGACTAGTAGTGTAAATGTGACATTGAGTTATCTTACATTTCCTCAACAGGAAGTTGTACCTTAAGCCAACACTTTCTCCTGGTCTTTCCTGCTGGGGACAGGGGGCTTCAGGTTTGGGAATTGAGGGCCTAGAGAATTGGAATATTAACAATAATTATAAATCTGCCAATGAACCATACAATTCTATCTAGGGAGAGTACACACAACCATTAGCTTATTTTACCAGGTCAAAAATAACCTAATTTTGTCAAGGGAGACCTGGCAAAGAGGACAGAGCTCTCAAGTAAAAGGCATATCCATAGCAGCAGCGATGGTACAGTGTTGCCAACTTAGCGACATTGTCGCTATATTTAGCGAGTATTCATACCCCTCTAGCGACACATTTTTAAAAAATCGACTAGCGACAAATCTAGCGACTTTTTCTGGTGTTATTGGAGACTTTTGGAGACTCTGACGTGAAAGCACGTATCGTTCTTACTCTTCTCAATGAGCAGCGGGTGCTGCCGTGGGCCCCAACCCCCGTCCCAAATCACTCACAGGCGGCCCAGTCCTCGCGCAGCAGTCCCTCCCAGCTGCAGTCAGAGCAGGAGATGTTCACCCCTCCGCGTCCATACTGCAAATGAATCGCGCATGCGGGAAGCCGCCGCTGGCTGATCCCGCCCTGGCTTACATTCAGGGCGGGATGTAAATGTAAAATTTTCTTTGTCTAAAATAAATCACTGCACAAAAATAAATCACTGCATTTGACTCACACAGCCTCAGTCACTTACTCACCTCGTCCACTGTGTGTGTGCCTCTCTGTGACATAAGCTAAACATCTAGCTGGCTAGCTCATCATGTCTCAGTCTAAACTGTACACTCAAAAATACAGAAAGGAGTGGGAATCAAACCCTGAATTCAAAGGCTGGTTGAAGCCGTTTATTGGAGATGATACACGGGCATACTGCCTGTATTGTAAGGCTGATTTCTACGCCAAACTTAGTGATGTAAAAAAACACATGACAACTCAAAAACATACTCATAAGGCAAAGCCTTATAACAGTTCCACCCAAAGCAAGCTGCCATTTATGGTTTAAAAAATTGGTGGCTGAGGCCACCATGGCATTAGCTATCGCTGAACACTGTTCCATGCTGGCATGTGATCACATTGGAGAAGCATGTAGAGCTGCTTTTTCAGACTCCACTGCTGCTACCCACTTCAAAATGCACAGGACAAAGTGCACAGAAATGATTAATGGTGTTCTAGCACCATACTTTCTGAAACAGTTGGTCGCAGATGTGGGTGACCAGCGTTTCAGCCTCCTCCTCGATGAGTCCACGGACGTAAGTGTTTCTAAGTACCTGGGGGTTGTGATAAGGTACTTTAGTGACACCAAGCAGACAATTGTATCAACATTTCTGGGGCTTGTTGAGTTGGAGGGAGGAGATGCCAAATCTATAGCCCGTGCTGTTGTGGCTTTCCTCAAGAAGTGTTGTCTTAAAAAAGAGAAACTCCTGGGGTTATGGACTGACAATGCCACTGTTATGACGGCGATTAACAATGGGGTCCATAAAGTGTATGGCCTCAAAGATCTGGTTCTTATTCGCTGTGTGTGCCACTCTCTGCAGCTTGCTGTAAGTCATGCTTCCAATGACACCATCCCCCATAGTGTGGAGTACTCGGTACGAGAGACTTATAACTGGTTTTCAGTGTCTCCAAAGCGCAGGGAGGCCTACAAGGCCATATATGAGACCATCAACTGCGGGGAGAAACCTTTACAGATAACCAAGGTGTGTGCTACACGTTGGCTCTCCATTGAACCCGCGGTTTCACGCATTTTGGATCAGTGGGAGGAGCTTAGGCTGCATTTCGCAGTCACCAAGTCCAGTGAACACTGCTACATGGCTGAGGTTTTATACTCCATGTACAGTGATCCTCAAAACATATTGTAGCTGACTTTTTTGAAGTGCTGGGTGAGGTACAGTTGGCCATCAAGGCTTTTGAGGGAGAGCAAGTAGATCCTCTTAAGCTACTTGACAGCTTGGTTAGCCTGATCAAGTGTGTGAGCAGCAGGGTGCTGAATCCACTGGCAAATGTTGATGTACTCAAAGGGCCAATAGATTGATACATCAGTCCCAAACCGTACCTTGGTTACCTTTTTGGGTCAAAGGCAGCTGAGCTCCACCTTGCGCCTGAGGATGAAAACAATGTCCGAAAGCGATGTGTAGCCTTCACCATCTCCCTCATTAATGAGTTGAGGATGAGACTGCCGGACACCATCGAAGCATTGCAGTACTTGACAGTTTTCAATGTGGAGGAAACTCTAAAGTACAATAAGAGCCCTGGAGAAATAGAAAAAATAGCCAAGCTCCTTGGCTACTCCCCTGCAGAGATAGACAAGATTGACCAGCAATGGCGTACCATCCATTTTAGTAAATGGAATGAGACAAAAAACACACTGGGCTTCTAAGAACTTGCCATGGCTGCTGTGTCTGTGTTGTCCTTGCCACACTCGAATGCTGAAGTCCAGAGAGTATTCAGCCAGATGAGTGTGGTAAAAAGCAAACTTAGAAATCGGATGTCCTTGCAGACCCTTAACTCCATCCTGTACATTCGATATGGACTGAAGCTGTCTGGTGAGGCTTGCTATGAGCACCAGCTGCCTGATAATGTTTTGCAGCTTTTTGGCACATCAGCTGCTTAATCATTTAAGTCAGCTCCCTCAGTTGCTGAACCTGCCATAGAGAGCCTTGACCAAAATGACGATGACCCACTCTTTCTGTGAGCCAGCACAGCCTGTGTGTGTGTGGAGGGGGGTCTGGAAAAAAAATACAATTAACCTGAATTAGGGCCAGACTAGTTACCATCATATTCTCACATTGCCATTGACAGTTTTTTCTATTGTCTCTTTTTGGTCCATTTAGATTGTTAATGTAGATTGTATACAGAAAAAGGTAAAAAATGTTATGGTTAAAAATGTTCATGTTTTACTGTGACTTGTTGTAGGCTCCTAAGTGGACCATAAGGTTAAAAACCAAACCAAACTTAAGAAAACTAAACGTAACTCCGCCAGAGTGTATCTTTTGGGTCACTTTTGCCGGTCCCAAGCCCGGATAAAGGAGGAGGGTTGGAATTGTGACATAAAAAAAAACAAGAATCAACAGAAGAAAGTTCATTTGTAGTTCTAAACATATTTAGGGTGTTTTTTACTCACTTTTTGTCTCTCCCACGATGTTATTCCTCTCTCCTACAGCGTCCATTACAATTATCCATCGGGGCGGCAGGTAATTAGTGGTTAAGAGCGTTGTCCATCGGGGCGGCAGGTAGCTTAGTGGTTAAGAGCGTTGTGCCAGTAACCGAAAGGTTGCTGGTTCTAATCCCCGAGCTGACTAGGTGAAAAATCTGTCGATGTGCCCTTGAGCAAGGCACTTAACCCTAATTGCTCCTGTAAGTCGCTCTGGTTAAGAGCATCTGCTAAATGACAAAAAAATAAAATTACATGCAAATTACGCGATGACGTCATTTAGCGGCTTTTAGGACATCCAATAGCTAGCTACTTTCCTTACTGAGGAGTTGGCAACACTGCTATGTTATGGATAAAGACAATGTGACACCACTACAGCTGCATGAATGTGGGATCTCTCTATAATATTAGCTAATTTAACCATTTCCAGACCCAACGAATAACAGAACAGTAGGAAGGCTATTGTTGCTGTATTGTAGCCTACTGTACCCCACACCATCAACCAACTACTAGCTAGTGACAAGCCTACGTTGTTATCATTTAGTAATGTTGTACTGTATCCTAATGTACCCCATATCAACCAACCAGCTTGCCAACTAGTAGTGACAAGGCTATATTGTTGTCATTCAATAATTCTGTAACGGTACTGTAGCCTACTGTACACCACATCAACCACCTAGCTAGCTAGTAATAGCTTAGCTAGCTAGCTCCAAAGAAACAACCAACTACATCAAAAGGCTTTTGAACAAAATATGTATCTAGCTAGCTAGTATGATTGCATGTAAAATAACTTTACAGATGATTACTAAGTTCGAAAGCAAAGTTGACTTACCGGTCTGCTGCTCTTGGGAACTAGATGAAGGCATTCACATAGGAGTTTAGCTAGCGCGTCAGCGTCGTTAGCATTAGCTAGCTAGCAGCGCTAGCATGTTAGCTATCAAAGTATCTATCCAGCAAGAATGTCGAGGTCAAAATTGAAAGAAGCTATGTTAAGCCATGCTGATTTAGTAAGATAAGTCCAATCAGACTGAAATAATTAACAGGCTGAACATACATTTCTGTGACTCACAAGCTAACCTGTATATAGCCTCATTATTGTTATTTTATTGTGTTATTTATATTTTTTATTTTTACTTTAGTTTATTTAGTAAATATTTTCTTAACTCTATTTTCTTAAAACTGCATTGTTGGTTAAGGGCTTGTAAGTAAGCATTTCACTGTAACGTCTACACCTGTTGTATTTGGCGCATGTGACAAATAACATCCAGTGGCGAGAACTATATTACATCCGGGTTGGTTTAGAAACCCCATTGACAATGCATGGGAAATGGTTTAGGGTCGTTTAGCCAAAACATCCCAGGCTGCCACGCCGCTCGGAATGCCGCTGTCAGCGTGGGTTCGATTCTGTCCTATAACCTTCTGGCACAAATAACTTAATCCCCCGATTAACTTTTGACACATCTGGAAAATGCACCCCTTCTGGCACAAATAACTTAATCCCCCGATTAACTTCTGACATCTGGAAAATGCACCAAAGCGATTGAAAACAACTGTAATCTGTAATGAATCGTCACTTCCTGTTGAACGCGGACCGAGGCAGAGCTCGGTTTGTTGTTTTGGAAAGTTTGTTGTTATGAAAGTGTATTGAAAAGTTTCTTAGTAGATAGCTCTCTTTTGATTTTGGATCCCACGATGCAGTTGGCAGCAGTTGCTGGGACTGCTACTCTCTGTCCAGTGATCCTGCAGACCAAGGATGGGTCTGAGGAGCTATTTGGCGTAGCAGCTAGCCTAGCTGCTAGCTAGCTGCTATCAAGCTAGCAGGGTTTTCTTGAGGGCTTGAATGCAGCCCGCAACGCGGTTAGCCATTGTAGCTGGGACTGCAGATTGTCCCGGGTTTGTGGCTGTCTAGATCCCTATTGTTTGTTGTGACCTGCCCTGTCTGGAACTGTGAGGAGTAACAGTGTAACCTAGGTTGCTAGCTACCATGACAAAGACCAAAGCCGGCGGGAGTACCGTTGAGGACAGTGGTGTCTCTCTATCATAGGTGAAGGATCTTTTAAACAAACAAAAACAGTTCTACAAGCAGTTGTTACGACAAGAAAATAGCTTCAAGTGTTTTGTCCAAATACAGGTGGAGTCAACTAATAAAATAATAGACGATTTGACCAGAGAGGTCCAGCACCTGAAGAACAGTTTGCAGTTCTCCTAGGGTCAGCTCAAACGGCAAGATGACAGCAATCTGTAAGTCATTGAGAGAGGACATCAGTTCTGTGTGTGAATCCATGATAACAATGACGGAGAAATCAGACCATCTCGAGGGACAATCAAGGCGGAACAACATGGTTGAAGACGGAATTGCAGAATCTCCACATGAGACCTGGATGGAGTCTGAGGACAAAGCGAGGGAAATGATCTCTGAGAAATTGAAGATGGACCACAGGAAGATTGAGGGGGAGCGCGCTCACAGGACTGGAAAACCCACCACTGGCCCAGGTGACATGCCCAGGGTGATAGTGGTCAAGTTCATGAGGTTCAAGGACAAAGTAGCTGTTCTGGAAAGAGCCAAGAACTTGAGTGGAACGTATATCTTCCTCAACGAGGACTATCCTGAAGCTGTGCGCCAGAAGAGGAAATAACTTATAAAAGCCATGAAAGCTGCCAGAGCGTGTGGGGATATTGCTTACATCCGCTATGACAGGCTCATTGTCCACCCTCCCTCGCAGAAGCCTGGAAGGGAGGAGAGAGCCAAGCCTATGGGTTTGTAGATTCAACCCCGCAGCACACACACACACCAATTGATTAATGGACTTCTGAATGTATATTTTTTTCTCTTGCTTTGTTTGCTCTTTTCCATATTATGTCTATCTCTGATAAGCTACTCAGGAAAGGGCTGAAAATTGCCCATATTAATATATGTAGCCTTAGAAATAAGGTTAATGAAATCAATAACTTGCTAACATCAGATAACATTATTATATTAGCAATTTCTGAGACTCACTTAGATAATTCATTTGATGATACAGCAGTAGCAATACAAGTATATAACATCTACAGAAGAGACAGAAATGCTTATGGGGGAGGTGTTGCTGTATATATTCAGAGCCATATCCCTGTAATGCTTAGGGAAGAGCTTATGTCAAGTGTTATTGAAGTGTTGTGGTTGCAGGTTCTTATATTGTCTGGTTTTCATCAAGCCGTCCACTCAAGAGGAAGCTTCTTACTGTAACCAGTGCCTGTAATCTGGTTCAGGTTATTAATCAACCTACTAGGGTGTTTAAGATAATCATGTATCGATCACATTTTTAGTAATACTGTTGAACTTTTTTCTAAATCTGTACCCATTGGATGCAGTGATCACAATATAGTGGTTAGTGTATATATTTTGCTGTGACTCTTATGTGGATGATGTTACAAATATTTGTTGGTCTGATTTGATTAATAAGGAGTATCCAGACGCTGAACTTGATGAATTTATGAAATTGCTTCTTACAATTATTGATAAACATGCACCTGTTAAGAAACTGACTGTTAGAACTGTTAAGGCTCCATGGATTGATGAGGAATTGAAAAACTATGGTTGAAAGAGATGGGGCAAAAGGAGTGGCTAATAAGTCTGGCTGCACATCTGACTGGCTGATTTACTGCAAATTGAGAAATTATGTGACTAAACTCAACAAAAAGAAGAAGAAACTGTATTATGATGCCAAGATCAATGATATAAAGAATTAAATGATATTATAGGCAGAAAGACAAATTCAACTCCATCTTTCATCTAATCAGATGGATTATTCATCACAAAACCATTTGATGTTGCCAATTATTTGAATGATTACTTCATTGGCAAAGTGGGCAAACTTAGGCAGGAAATGCAACCAACGAACGGTGAGCCATCGTATTCATGCATTCAAAAACAAATAATGAAAGAAAAGCATTGCAAGTTAGAATTTTGTAAAGTTAGTGTGGGAGAGGTGGGAAAATGATTGTTATACAAACCTCCTGGCATTGACAATTTAGATGGAAAGCTACTGAGGATGGTAGCTGACTCTACAGCCACTCCTATCTGTCATATCTTTAATCTGAGCCTAGAGGAAAGTGTTTGTCCTCAGCCCTGGAGGGAAGCCAAAGTCATGCCGCTACCCAAGAGTGGTAAAGCGGCCTTTACTGGTTCTAACAGCAGACCTATCAGCTTGCTGACAGCTCTTAACAAACTTTTTGAAAAGTTTGTGTTTGACGAAATACAATGCTATTTCTCTGTAAACAAATTAACAACAGACTTTCAGCATGCTTATAGAGAAGGGCACTCAACATGTACTGCACTGACACAAATGACTGGTGATTGGTGAAAGAAATTGATAATAAGAAGATTATGGGAGCTGTACTGTTAGATTTCAGTGCAGCCTTTGATATTATTGACCATAACCTGTTGTTGAAAAAACGTATGTGTTATGGCTTTTCAACCTCTGCCATATCGGGGATTCAGAGCTATCTATCTAATATAATTCAAATTGTTTTCTTTAATGGAAGCTTCTCTAATGTCAAACTCTCTAGGCCCTCTACTCTTTTCTATTTTTACCAATGACCTGCCACTGGCATTAAACAAAGCATGCGTGTCCATGTATGCTGATGATTCAACCATATACGCATTAGCAACCACAGCTAATGAAGTCACTGAAACCCGTAACAAAGAGTTGCAGTCTGTTTTGGAATGTGTGGCCAGTGATGAACTGGTCCTGAACATCTCTAAAACTTAGAGCATTGTATTTGGTACAAATCATTCCTTAAGTTCTAGACCTCAGCTGAATCTGGTAATGAATGGTGTTGCTGTTAAACAAGTTGAGGATACTAAATTGCTTGGTGTTACCTTAGATTGTAAACTGTCATGGTCAAAACAAATAGATTCAATGGTTGTAAAGATGGGGAGAGGTCTGTCCTTAGTAAAGAGATGCTCTGCTTTTTTGACACCACACTCCAAAAAGCAAGTCCTGCAGGCTCTAGTTTTATCTTGATTATTGTCCAGTCGTGTGGTCGAGTGCTGCAAGGAAAGACCTAGTTAAGCTGCTCGCATTTTACCGATATTGCGTACCCCCACTATTTATTTTGCAGGGATGCCGTACCGGCTTATTTTCACCCCTGGTTTAACGAGAAATCAGCTGGCGAGGATGCTGCCTTTTGAGGCAGAATTTCTAGCCAGGACGTCAAAATTGGTATGTCCCAATCCCATGTATCTTTTGCTGGGGAGGATATCCCACAACACCTTGCAGTGCAGCAAACAAAAACAAAAATACAGAATTAATGGTGGGCAGAAGTCCCCGCTTGGGATAACATTTTCTGGAAGAATAAGGTATAACTTTGTGAAATGTAAGTATAATGTTATTCGCCAAATTATGTTAAAATGTTCAACAAATTACTTTCATATGAAATGTGAATTCAAATGTTGAGTAACTGGTGTTTATCAGCCCGTTGAAAGCTAGCGAACACGTCGGACACGATAGCTAGCTAGCAGGTGATCTCATCCTGCTTATCGGCTGTTTAGAGATGAACAGCTAACTAATCGTAGATTCAGCAATGTGTAAATTGTAGGGGTGTAACGATTCGTTTTAACAACGATTCGATTTGTATCACGATTCGTGGTTGTCGATACGATTCAAGGACGATATTGGTTCATTTAGAACGATACGATCCGAAACGATTCAGTGACTTGAAATCGATTCAGTAACCTTTTAGCCAAAAATTCAACCAGTGTGACTGAAATAAATACCTGGATACTGGACAGTGCAGGTGAAGTTTCCTAGATTCCTGTTTCTTGTAAGGACCGCAATGGTGGCTTGATAATTTCTCGCTCGTCGGCTTCTCCTCTGTCATCCGCCATGCTATGCTTTGTTGTCTTGGCGCCTTTGCGCTGCTGCTGGCGCGATGACGTCACGGATAGGCAGACTGAATCGAGTAATGTTTAAAGCCTTTATCATTAAAAGTGCTAAGAAAAAAACATCCATACAGTGGGGAAAAAAAGTATTTAGTCAGCCACCAATTGTGCAAGTTCTCCCACTTAAAAAGATGAGAGAGGCCTGTAATTTTCATCATAGGTACACGTCAACTATGACAGACAAAATGAGAAAAAAAAATCCAGAAAATCACATTGTAGGATTTTTTAATGAATTTATTTGCAAATTATTGTAACGATCCCGGCAGTCTGAGTCGGGTCCTGTCTGTGGACTAGTTTTTCTGCTCGGGATCTCCAGTTTCCCGAGGGTTCTGGAACGCTCCGGGGAGCTCTCTTGATTTCCGCACCTGCATCCCATCTGCAATCTGCACACCTGGTCCTGATCATCACCCTTCTTAGGCTCTGGCCTAACATCCATTCCCTGCCGGATCGTTAGCCATGAACAGTAGGTTTACCAGAGTATCAGTCTTAGAGCTTCTAGCGGTAGTTTTGTTGTTTTTGCACCTTGTTGGTTTGTTGTTTACTTACCTCCGTTTTGTTCCATCTGCAGTCACTCGTCCGGAACCTTCATCCAACCTCTGCCTGGTGGTGGCGGCTGCCGAGCCATGATGGGATCAACCACTGCACCCCCAACAACTAATCAACGCCGCCCGCTCTGTTCCCTGGATTATTCAGCATCACTCTTGAATTTGTAAATAAACACTCACCTTCGTTTCAACTTACCTTGTCCTGGTCTGCTTCTGGGTTCTGGCTTTGTAACTCGTGACAGAACGATCCGGCCAGTAATGAACCCAGCGGACCTGGACTCTGTTCGCCATGCCATTACCCATCAGGAGAAGATGTTGGGCCATCATAGCACGGTACTACAGGAGATCGCGTTGTCAGTTCGGAACCTTTCTACCGGTCTGACGGAGGTCCAGAACCAACGCAAGAGTCCGGTGGAGGATCCACTACCGGTCTCACCCATCTCGCCTGCCGCTTCTGGAGCTGTGTCCTTCCGTGAGCCCAAGGTTCCGACGCCGGATAAATATGAGGGGGAGCTGGGAAGATGCCGTTCCTTCCTGATGCAGTGTGGATTAGTGTTCGATCTACAGCCCTACTCTTATGCCACAGACAAGGCTAGGATAGCCTTTGTGATTGAGTTGCTGCGTGGTCGAGCGCTGGAGTGGGCTTCAGCCGTTTGGGAACGACAGGATCCCTGCATGGCTTCATACCAGGGGTTCACGGCCGAGATGAGGAAGCTCTTCGACCATTCCGTCCGAGGGAGGGACGCAGCTAGGCGCCTGTTTTCGCTTCGCCAAGGAACTCGCAGCGTGGCCGACTTCGTGATCGAGTTCAAGACGTTGGCTGTGGAGAGTGGGTGGAATGAGGAGTCTCTGCAAGCGGCCTTTTACCAGGGTCTGTCGGAGCAGCTCAAGGATGAGTTGATCTCCTATCCGAGAGCCTAGTGACCTGGACAGCTTGGTAGCCTTGTCTATTCGGGTGGATAATCGAGTCCGAGAGCGAAGGAGGGAGAAGCAATGGGTTCCGTCCAACCGATCAGCTTCTCAGGTTCCAGTCGGGTCGGGTGGTGGACCAGAACACGTCGATCATTCTCCACCACAAAGGGATTAGTGGAGAGGTCCTCTCTCCCGATCCTGAACCCATGCAAGTGGGGCGGCACGGGTTAACCAAGGAGGAGCGTCAACATAGACGTAAGACCAACTGCTGCCTCTACTGTGGTAGCTCGGGACATTACATCTCCACTTGTTCCCGGCGGTCGTCAAACTGCCCGGCTCGCTAAAGTTGGGAGGACTTTTAGCGAGCCAGTTTCAACTCTCAGTACCTCTGTCAGACCCCGTTTCCCGGCTACCCTTGTGAACAGGAATCAGAGCTTAGCGATTAACGCTTTTATCGATTCAGGTGCCGATGGAAGCTTTCTTGATGCCGAGTTGGTGGAACAGCTGGGGCTTTCCAAGGAGCAATTGCCGGAAGCCATTGAAGCGACCACTCTGATTGGCAGTAGTCTGGCACGTATCACGATGAGGACTGAACCGGTTAAGATGCTGTTGTCGGGGAATCATTCGGAGATGATTTCATTCTTCATTCTGCCGTCTTCCCATGTTCCTCTGGTCCTTGGATACCCCTGGCTGAAGGAACACAATCCCACGTTCGATTGGGTGACGGGCAAGGTAACGAGTTGGAGCCTTGATTGTCATGCTAACTGTCTCAAGACTGCCTGTCCCCATTCGGTTCCCAGTCAGGTGATTGAGGCTAAACCCCCAGATTTGTCCCTGGTTCCCGAGACATATCACGATTTGGGGGAAGTGTTCAGTAAGCAGAAGGCTCTGTCACTCCCTCCCCACCGACCATATGATTGTGCCATCAACCTGTTCCCTGGAGCTGTCTACCCCAAGGGAAGGTTATACAGTATCTCCCGCCCTGAACGTGAGGCTTTGGAGACCTACATCAAGGAGTCCCTAGCTGCTGGTCTCGTTCGGTCCCTCGTCATCACCCCCGGGGGGCAGGATTCTTCTTTGTGGGTAAGAAGGATGGCTCTCTTCGACCAGTGTATTGATTATCGGGGGTTGAATGACATCACGGTCAAGAACAAGTATCCCCTGCCCTTGATGAGTTCTGCCTTCGACTCCTTACAGGGTGCTACGGTGTTCACCAAGCTAGACCCTACGCAATGCGTATCACATGGTCCGGATCAGAGAGGGAGACGAGTGGTTGACGGGTTTCAATACACCGATGGGTCACTTCGAGTATCAGGTGATGCCGTTTGGACTGACCAATGCTCCAGCGGTATTCCAGAGTATGGTGAACGACGTCCTGAGAGATATGATCGGTCTCTTTGTGTTTGTTTACCTGGATGACATTCTGATCTTCTCGAAGGAACCTTCCGACCACGTCCAGCATGTCCGGCAGGTTCTGCAGCGATTGTTGGAGAATCGCCTGTTCGTGAAGGCCGAGAAGTGCGAGTTTCACGCCCACACGACATCCTTTCTCGGGTACATCATCTCCAGGGGAGAGATTAGGATGGACCAGGAGAAGGTTAGAGCGGTTCTGGAATGGGCCCAGCCCGGTACGAGTTGCAGCTCCAGAGATTTTTGGGGTTTGCGAATTTCTACCGCAGATTCATCCGGGATTACAGCCGTGTGGCCGCTCCGTTAACTGCCTTGACTTCCAGTATCAGGAGCTTCAAGTGGAATCCGGAGGCGGATCGAGCGTTTCTGGATTTGAAGAGGCGATTCACCAACGCACCGATTCTCTCTCAACCGGACACGGCCCGTCAGTTCGGTCGTTGAAGTGGGCCCGTCTGATGTGGGAGTTGGCGCCATCCTGTCGCAGCGATGCTCCACGGACAGTAAACTCCATCCCTGCGCCTACTACTCTCGTCGCCTTTCGCCTGCGGAGAGGAATTACGATGTGGGTAACCGGGAGCTTCGCGGTGAAACTTGCCTTGGAGGAGTGGCGCCACTGGTTGGAGGGGGCGGAGCAACCGTTTATTGTCTGGACGGACCACAAGAATCTTGCTTACGTGCAATCGGCTAGACGTCTCAACTCCCGTCAGGCCAGGTGGTCGTTGTTTTTCGGACGATTCAATTTTTCCCTGACGTTCCGACCTGGATCTAAGAACGGCAAGGCGGACGCCTTGTCTCGGATGTTCTCAAGACGGAGGAGAGTGGGTCCAAGACCGAGACAATTCTCCCCCGGAACTGCGTCGTGGGAGCTGTTAGGTGGAAGATTGAGGAGGAGGTGATGGCGGCTCTTCGGACGCAGCCCGGTCCCGGTAACGGTCCACCCGGTCGGTTGTTTGTGCCTGAGTCGGTTCGTCTGCGGTCCTCAAATGGTCCCACGCCAGCAAGATGGCTTGTCACCCTGGCGTGGCTCGGACGATGGCGTTTCTTCGCAGAGCGTTTTTGGTGGCCTGCCATGGCCGAGGATACTCGGGGTTATGTTGCTGCCTGTCCAGTGTGTGCGCAGAATAAGGGTACCAATCGGCCCAGCTCTGGACTACTTCACCCCCTTCCTATTCCCCGGCGACCATGGTCGCATCTGGCCCTGGACTTTGTCACTGGGTTGCCCGCGTCTGAGGGGAACACGGTCGTTCTGACTATCGTGGACAGATTCAGCAAGTTCGCCCACTTTGTGCCAATTGCCAAGCTTCCCTCTGCCTCGGAGACGTCCGAGATCCTGGTTAGGGAGGTTTTCAGGGTCCACGGGTTGCCCAGTGATATCGTTTCCGACCGTGGCCCTCAGTTTACCTCTGCTGTCTGGAAGTCCTTCTGTTTGGCCATTGGAGCTACAGTCAGTCTCACATCTGGTTTTCACCCCCAATCCAATGGTCAGGCGGAGAGAGCCAACCAGAAGATGGAATCCACGCTACGCTGCCTGGCCTCTTCCAACCCCACCTCCTGGGTCTCTCAGTTGCCTTGGGTTGAGTATGCCCACAATACTCTCCCTACATCTGCCACTGGGATGTCTCCCTTCCAGTGCCTGTATGGCTACCAACCTCCCTTGTTCCCTTCTCAGGAGAAGGAGCTCTCAGTGCCTTCTGTTCAGGCCCATATTCGTCGTTGCCACCGGACCTGGCATCGGGCCAGAAAGGCACTCCTTAGAGTTTCGGACCGGTATCAGCTCCAGGCGAATCGTCGCCGGATCCCCGCTCCCACCTACACCATCGGAGATAGGGTCTGGTTGGCCACACGGGATCTTCCTTACGGACTGAGTCTAGGAAGTTGTTACCGAAGTTCATTGGTCCGTTTGTGGTGGAGAAGGTGATCAATCCGGTGGCAGTTCGACTCAAACTCCCGAGGGCGCTCAGAGTCCATCCCACCTTTCATGTCTCCTGCCTCAAGCCTGTTTTCCTCAGTCCTCTGTTGCCTCCTCCGCCTCCTCCTCCTCCTCCTCGGATGATCGGAGGTGGTCCTGCCTACACGGTGCGACGCATCATGGATTCCAGACGGCGGGGCCGGGGTTTCCAGTATCTCGTGGACTGGGAGGGGTATGGTCCTGAAGAGAGGAGTTGGATTCCGCGGCGACAGATCCTAGATGCTGACCTCATCCGTGACTTCTACCGCCTCCATCCTGGCGCTCCGGGAGTCCGCCCCGGTGGCGTTCGGTCGGAGGGGGTACTGTAACGATCCCGGCAGTCTGAGTCGGGTCCTGTCTGTGGACTAGTTTTTCTGCTCGGGATCTCCAGTTTCCCGAGGGTTCTGGAACGCTCCGGGGAGCTCTCTTGATTTCCGCACCTGCATCCCATCTGCAATCTGCACACCTGGTCCTGATCATCACCCTTCTTAGGCTCTGGCCTAACATCCATTCCCTGCCGGATCGTTAGCCATGAACAGTAGGTTTACCAGAGTATCAGTCTTAGAGCTTCTAGCGGTAGTTTTGTTGTTTTTGCACCTTGTTGGTTTGTTGTTTACTTACCTCCGTTTTGTTCCATCTGCAGTCACTCGTCCGGAACCTTCATCCAACCTCTGCCTGGTGGTCGGCGGCTGCCGAGCCATGATGGGATCAACCACTGCACCCCCAACAACTAATCAACGCCGCCCGCTCTGTTCCCTGGATTATTCAGCATCACTCTTGAATTTGTAAATAAACACTCACCTTCGTTTCAACTTACCTTGTCCTGGTCTGCTTCTGGGTTCTGGCTTTGTAACTCGTGACAATTATGGTGGAAAATAAGTATTTGGTCAATAACAAAAGTTTCTCAATACTTTGTTATATACCCTTTGTTGGCAATGACACAGGTCAAACGTTTTCTGTAAGTCTTCACAAGGTTTTCACACACTGTTGCTGGTATTTTGGCCCATTCCTCCATGCAGATCTCCTCTAGAGCAGTGATGTTTTGGGGCTGTCGCTGGGCAACACAGACTTTCAACTCCCTCCAAAGATTTTCTATGGGGTTGAGATCTGGAGACTGGCTAGGCCACTCCAGGACCTTGGAAATGCTTCTTACGAAGCCACTCCTTCGTTGCCCGGGCGGTGTGTTTGGGATCATTGTCATGCTGAAAGACCCAGCCACATTTCATCTTCAATGCCCTTGCTGATGGAAGGAGGTTTTCACTCAAAATCTCGATACATGGCCCCATTCATTCTTTCCTTTACGGATCAGTCGTCCTGGTCCCTTTGCAGAAAAACAGCCCCAAAGCATGATGTTTCCACCCCCATGCTTCACAGTAGGTATGGTGTTCTTTGGATGCAACTCAGCATTCTTTGTCCTCCAAACACGACGAGTTGAGTTTTTACCAAAAAGTTCTATTTTGGTTTCATCTGACCATATGCATTCTCCCAATCCTCTTCTGGATCATCCAAATGCACTCTAGCAAACTTCAGACGGGCCTGGACATGTACTGGCTTAAGCAGGGGGACACGTCTGGCACTGCAGGATTTGAGTCCCTGGCGGCGTAGTGTGTTACTGATGGTAGGCTTTGTTACTTTGGTCCCAGCTCTCTGCAGGTCATTCACTAGGTCCTCCCGTGTGGTTCTGGGATTTTTGCTTGCTCTTTGGTCTTGGCCATAGTGGAGTTTGGAGTGTGACTGTTTGAGGTTGTGGACAGGTGTCTTTTATACTGATAACAAGTTCAAACAGGTGCCATTAATACAGGTAACGAGTGGAGGACAGAGGAGCCTCTTAAAGAAGAAGTTACAGTCCTGTGAGAGCCAGAAATCTTGCTTGTTTGTAGGTGACCAAATACTTATTTTCCACCATAATTTGCAAATAAATTCATTAAAAATCCTACAATGTGATTTTCTGGATTTTATTTTCTCATTTTGTCTGTCATAGTTGACGTGTACCTATGATGAAAATTACAGGCCTCTCTCATCTTTTTAAGTGGGAGAACTTGCACAATTGGTGGCTGACTAAATACTTTTTTTCCCCACTGTATAAAGTCTGACGTGCTTAAATCCAATGGGTTATTTCCTAGTATCGATACAATCGATTTATTACATTTTAAAACGATGTTAGATCGATATACAGTGCCCTCCACAATTATTGGCACCCCTGTTTAAGATGTGGTCGAGGACTTCCAAAAATTCTCCTTTTTTTTTAAACAACATAGAACCCAAATGCAAAAAAATAGAAAAATCCAACCTTTTATTTAAGTACATTACTTTGGTAAAAAAAATAAAAAATACACATTTAGAATTTTTTTGTTGTTGAAATCATGTGTCCCACAATTATTGGCACCCCTGACGTTAATACTTTGTACAACCCCCTTTTGCCAACAAGACAGCACTTAATCTCTTCCTATAACATTTCACAAGATTGGAGAACACAGAGAGAGGGATCTTTGACCATTCTTCTTTGCACAATCTTTCTAGATCATCCAGTGTCCTGGGTCCTCTCTTATGCACTCTCCTCTTTAGCTCGCCCCACAGGTTTCGATTGGGTTGAGGTCTGGGGACTGAGATGGCCATGGGAGGACCTTGAGTTTGTGATCTGCTGAACCATTTTTGTGTAGATTTTGCCACATGTTTTGGATCATTATCCTGCTGAAAGACCCAATGACGACCCATCTTCAGCTTTCTGGCAGAGGCCATCAGGTTGTTATTTAAAATGTCCTGGTAGTTCGCGTTCATAATGCCATGCACCCTATGGTTCCCAGGGCCTTTGGAAGAGAAACAGGCCCACAGCATCACAGATCCTCCACCATACTTCACGGTGGGCATGAGGTGCTTTTCGGCTACCTCATCTTTTGTTTTTACGCAGACCCACTTAGTGTTTGTTGCCAAAAAGCTCAATCTTTGTCTCATCTGACCAAAGCACACGATCCCAGTTGAAGTCCCAGTGCCGCAGCAAACTCCAGGCGTTTACGTTTGTGAGTGTTAGTGAGAAAAGGCTTTTTCCTTGCATGCCTCCCAAACAGCTTGTTGGCATGTGGAGAGCGTCTGATGGTTGTTTTGGAGACTTTGTGACCCCAAGATGCCACTCTTTGATGCAATTCTGTGACAGTGAGCTTAGGACTTTTTTTTACTTCTCTTACCATCCTCCTCACTGTGCGTTGTGGCAAGATAAACTTGGGACCTCTTCCAGCCTTGTTTGTCACTGTTCCAGTTGTTTTAAACTTCTTAATGATTCCTCTGACTGTAGATACGAGCAAGTTAAGGCGAGTGGCTATTTTCTTGTAGCCATTGCCTGACTTATGGGCGGCAGGTAGCTTAGTGGGTAAGAGCGTTGTGCCAGTAACCGAAAGGTCGCTGGTTCTAATCCCCAAGCCGACTAGGTGAAAAATCTGTCGATGTGCCCTTGAGCAAGGCATCTTAACCCTAATTGCTCCTGTAAGTCGCTCTGGATAAGAGCGTCTGCTAAATGACTAAAATGCTTAAAATGTTTGAAGGATTCGAAGCACAAATCTGCCTTACTTGAATGGTGTGTTCTCTTGTCTTTGCCATGTTGACAAATGGGTAAGAGAATTAGGCCTCTGTGTCACGTCATCTTTATACCCCCAGGAAACAGGAAGTCATGAATTACTAATTAAAAGTTCCTAGATACCCTGACCAACTTTAGCAACTACAGAAAAATATATTTTTTAAAAAAATCAATTAAAATTTTCAGCGGAATTGTTAGGGGGTGCCAATAATTGTGGGACACATGATTTCAAGTTTTTTTTTCCTAAATGTGTGATTTTTTTTTTTACCACCAAAGTAATGTGTGTGCTTAAATAAAAGGTTGGATTTTTCATTTTTTTGCATTTGGGTTCAATGTTGTTTAAAAAAGAAGGAGAATTTTTCGGAAGTCCTCGACAACATCTTAAACAGGGGTGCCAATAATAGTGGAGGGCACATTGTATAGTTGTCCAAAAGGCCAACTCGCCGAGCACAGATCGATGTAGTTGGATCATAGGAATATAAATCTCGATACATCGATGTAGTAGATGGATC